>NC_133130.1:128939975-129064975 GCF_048418815.1 Hemitrygon akajei | reverse complement strand
TTATTTCATCTAAAGTTCATGACCATGCATTTCCTCACGTTGTTCTCCATCTGCCACTTCTTTGCCCGTTCTCCTAATCTAAGTCTTTTCGACATCCTCAACACTACCGCCCCTACACACATGTTCATATTGTCCACAGACTTGAGCACAAAGCCATTAACTCTGCCATTGAGACTTACCGTAACATAAATGGAAATGGTCCCAACACAGACCCTGGGAAACACCGCTGGTCACCAGCAACCAACCAGAAAAGGCTCCCATTAATCCCACTCGCTGCCCCTCACCTATTATGTTGGACACCATCTCTTGAAATGAGCACAACAACTCAATGACGGTGCTTGTAGAACAGTTTCTGGGTCACCTGTCACCCATTACATTACCCTACCCTATTACAGCTTGGGACATCAGAGTTTGGAGTTCTATTCTGGTGCCAACTGTAAGGAGTTTGCACGTTAGTACCTGTGATCACATGAGTTTCCTCCGGGTGCTCCAGATTCCTTCCACAGTCCAATGACATACCGGTTGGTAGGTTAATTGGTCATTGTAAATTGTCCCATGATTAGGCTGGGGTTAAATTGGTGGGTTGCTGGGCGGTGCAGCTCATTGGGTCAGAAAGGCCTGTTCTGTGCTCCCTCTCTAAGTAACAGACAGGCATACTTTATTGATCCCGAGGGAAATTGGGTTTCGTTACAGCCGCACCAACCAAGAATAGTGAAGAAATATAGCAATATAAAACCATAAATAATTAAATAATAATAAGTTAATCATGCCAAGTGGAAATAAGTCCAGGACCAGCCTATTGGCACAGGGTGTCTGACACTCCGAGGGAGGAGTTGTAAAGTTTGATGGCCGCAGGTAGGAATGACTTCCTATGACGCTCAGTGTTGCATCTCGGTGGAAATGAAGGAAGGTTTCCGAGGCCGATGACGAACACAGACATCACCCTCAGTGGAGCAAGCAAGAAAGACAATTAGCTGGCATATCGTATGTAGACCACATTGTGTGCCAGGCAGGAAGCCTCTGCCAAGCAGGATGAACGGGAAGGTGACCCACCCGCTGGTCTTGCCTTCAGGATCTGCACTGGTAGTTGCACGGAGTGTCATATCACGGTGCCACTACCCGTTGGCAGGGCGGTGTTCGATGCAGCAGTGTCCAATTTAAGATAGGTCACACCAATGCAGAGGGTCCACATCGGGAGCACCAGACACGATAGGCAACCCCAGCAGATTCGCAGGGGAAGTGTGGCGTCACTTGAAAGGACTGTTTGGGGTCCTTCTTACCTCATGTTCCTCTATTTTTGCACAATTTAATAATTTCCTAATTGCATTAATGTTGCGCTTTTGCGGAGTACTGCCGTTGCAGAACAAACTTCAGCTCACACACGACGTCCTGATCCTGCCTGAGCTCCCGGCCTCACCTAACGACAGGGTGATCTTATCTGTCCTGCCCCACAGTTGTGGGATCTTGCTGTGCCCAATCACACAGCTCTGATTACAAGAGCAGCCCCCACCTCAAAGCTGCTTAATTAGCTGTTAAGTACAAAGTTCAAAGTAAGTTTTCTTATCAAAGTGCATGTATGTCTGAGAATCATTTTCTTGTAGGCACTCAATGAATCCTTAAGAGAGATGAAAGACGGTCCAGCTAGGGCGTTCAACCAGTGTGCCAAAAGACAACAAACTGTGTAAATGCAAAAAGAAGAAACAATAATAGTAAATAAATAAGCAATCAATATTACAAAGATGGGACAAGCGAAGTTGAGAGAAGTTACCTCATTTGGTTCAAGAGCCTGATGGTTGAGGAGTAGTAATTGTTCCTGAACATGGTGGTGTGAGTCCTGAGGCTCCTGTACCTCCTTCCTGATGGCAGCAGTGAGAAGAAAGCATGGCCCAGACGGTGAAGATGGATGCTGCTTTCCTGCAAAAGTATTTCATGTAGATGTGCTCAATGGTTGAGAAGGTTTTACCCGTGATGTACTGGGCCAAATCCACTGCCTTTTGTAGGATTTTCCATTCAAGGGCATTGGTGTTCCCGTACCAGCTGTCATTGCACTGTCCACTACACATCTATAGATGTTTGTCAAAGTTCTAGATGTTAGGGTGAAAGATGTTAAAGATTAGCTTTACTTGTCACATGCACGTTGAAACATACAGTGAAATGTGTCATCAGTGCCAACGACCAACACAGTCTGAGGATTGCACTGGGGGCAGCCCGCTTCTGGTGCCAACATGGCATCTTCACTGTACAGAGGAAACTGGAGCACCCAGAGGAAATTAGCAGGGTGAACGTACAAACCCCTTAAATCAGTGACAGGAACCGAACCGTGATCGGCGATCGCTGGTACTGTAAAGGAATTGCACTAATTGCTGTGCTACATTGCCACATACCTTGCAGGATCAGAACTCTCACTGTGTACTGGGCATTTATTTGTATTGTTTTATTTTATTTAGAGTTACAGTGCAGATTGGGCCCTTCCGGCCCTTCGAGCCATGCCACCCAGCAACCCCTGATTTAACCCTAGTCTAATCACAGACAACTTACAGTGACCAATTAACCTACCAACCGGTCCGTCTTTGGACTGTGGGAGGAGACCGGAGCACCCGGAGGAAATGTACGCAACCCACGGGGAGGGATGTACAGACTCCTCACAGATGACGCCGGAATTGAAATCTGAACTCTCGTCGTGCCACGCTGTCCGCTACGTTACCACAGTGCCCGCATTTCTCCTCCCTTTCAGTGTTCCTGCCAGTTCCCGTGAACTCACACACTCCAAAAGGGGAAGGTTTCTTTGAGCTGGCCAGGCCCTGAGTTCGGACTGCTGTAGGGCTTTGACACGTTAGTGTGATGGCTGGAGACTGGTCTTACGCTGTCAGTAAACCATTATTCTTCTTGGCGAGAAACAAAAATATTCATTTGTTCTTAAAAGAAGGAAGCTGCGGGGGAAATACAAAGCACCTTTGTGTTGTCAGACAGAGAACAAATTGTGCATCACATGAAGAGTCCCACAGTTGCAAACTATAATTTCAATGCCATTCTACAGACAAGAAGTATAATCAAATCAAGTTTAATTATCATTCAACCATACTGGATACAGCTGAACGAGACAGTGTTCCTCTGGGGCCAGGGTGCAAAACATACACAGCACATTTAAAAAAGCAAGCAAAGAAGAACATAGTCGCACAAATGCCCACGTGTAAAGTCCAAGACCCTGAGCGACATGTCCCACACATTGATGGTCCAGTTCATGGCAATCCAGCCTGTGATTGCATCAATTGTATACTGGAGGACAGCACCGACAAGAGAGGCCAGTCCCCCAACCAAGCAGGGATGCCATGCTGCACTGCCTCTGGCATCTCCTCACCAGGACTGCAGCAGCAGGCAAGCCCCCGGTTTGAGGCCTACTCCTCGCTTCAACCGAGGCCACGCAGTTCCCTTGCACTAAACAAGGGAAACAGGCCTGTGGCAGCCTACGTTACCAATGTCCAACAGGGTCTTGCAATCGCAAAAGGAATGTCCAAGTACATACCTAGTCTTTCTTTTTTTTCAAGAAGGGGAGATGTAATGGTAGCTGATCATGTTATTCCCATGTCACTCAATTAGCCACCCCCACATGGAAAGAGTTAACATATTCTTCAAGCTGGGTTATCACTAAAGTTCAGTGGCATAGCCTGCATGCTGGCCTCAATATTGAACACAACAAGGCAGGGTGGGGCGGGGGGTTAAAAATAATCTCATTTTCGTAAACGAAGGAAGCCTCAGGGGAAATACAATGCTCGTTTGTGTCGTCGGACAGAGAGTGAATCGTGTATCATGTGAAAAAGTCCCACAGTTGCAAGGAGCCACCCGGTATTGATCTCGTTGTGTTGACTATAATGTTACATTTGTGATTGGAAACCAGGACAGCTCCCCGATCAGCTTTGTCCCCGACATTAAATAATCATTGTATACCATGCCAGCTGTGGGTGGTTCAGATCCCACGTTCATCCCAGCCTCTGGCGTGCGACTTCAGGAGGCCCTTCCGGGCGACTCAATTCCTCGCCAGCGACGTGGGAGATCAGAGCATCAAGATAGCGGGTGTGGCTGTCAGAGGACTCTGCCCTCGGGTGATCATTCTCCGACGGTAACACAGAAACAGCGATCAGTTCACGTCCCGTCTCGCTGTGGAAGGGGTGACATCTCTCTCTCCCTGAGCCTGGGGCACGTCAAGCTGTTGGGTGAACAACAGAGCAAGGTCTGTCTTTGTGGGGGGGGGGGTGCGGTTGCTATTACTTGCTTGGTGCTGATGCTTACTGCTGGAACAAGCGTGGGGAGGTGGGGGGGAGGGTCGGTGCTTTAATGCTGTTTGTGCGTTTGGGGTTCTGTCTGTGAGGAGTAAGAATTTCAGGTTGTGTACTGTACACATTCTCTGATATCACTACCTTTTGCCCTCTTTTTACACCATTTGTTTAATCTTGTCTTTTTATAGCTTACAGTTTTTTTATTATTATGTACTGCTGCCACGAAACAATACACACGGAGAATGAACTCAGCCGGCCAGGCAGCATCTATGGGAAAGAGTGAACAGCCAACGTTTCGGGCCGAGACCCATCGTCAGGAGCATCCTGTGCAGAGGTATTTAGAAAAAAAAATCACCTGTGAACAAAATAATTAAACTATATTAAACTCACTTTAAGCTACATTTAACCTGTGTGAATCAACTGAACAAAAATTAATTAAAATAATGAAAGCAAGGTACGCAAAATGCCGGAGGAACTCAGAAGGTCAGGCGGCATCTATGGAAAGGAATAAACTGTTGACATTTCAGGCCGAAACCCTTCTTCAGGACTGAGAAGGAAGGGGGAAGATGTCAGAATAAAAAGATGGGCGGGGGAGGGAGAAAGAGGACAAGCTGGACGGTGATGGGTGAAGCCAGGAGGGTGGCCAAGGGCTGGGGAGGAAGGAATCTGATAGGAGAGGAGAGTGGACCATAGGAGAAAGGGAAGGAGGAGGGGACCCAGGAGGATGTGATAGGCAGTTGAGGAGGTAAGAGGCCAGAGTGGGAATAGATGAAGAGGGGAGGAGCATGGATTTCTTTTTACCAGATGGAGAAATCAATTGCCATGTCTTCAAGTTGGAGGCTACAAGGCACAATATAAAGTGTTGCTCCTCCACCCTCAGGGTGGCTTCATCATGGAGGAGGTGAATGGACAGGAGTGACCCTGAATGGAGGGGAGGGAGGAGGTGAATGGACAGGTGTGGCCCTGAATGGAGGTGAGGGAGGAGGTGAATGGACAGGTGTGGCCCTGAATGGAGGGGAGGGAGGAGGTGTAGGGAAAGATGTGGCCCTGAATCAAGGGGAGGGAGGAGGTGAATGGACAGGTGTGGCCCTGAATGGAGGGGAGGGAGGAGGAGTAGGGACAGGTGTGACCCTGAATGGAGGGGAGGGAGGAGGTGAATGGACAGGTGTGGCCCTGAATGGAGGGGAGGGAGGAGGAGTAGGGACAGGTGTGACCCTGAATGGAGGGGAGGGAGGAGGTGTAGGGAAAGATGTGGCCCTGAATCAAGGGGAGGGAGGAGGTGAATGGACAGATGTAGCACTTGGGCTGCTTGCAAGGATAAGTTCCAGGAGGAAGTTTAGCAGGGCACAATGAGACTCCAGTCTCCATTCTCTTCCCTTGTGTATTTACTGACCTATTGAAGTTAATAGGGTAGATTTGGAGACTTCTCCCCAGGACTACAGGGTATCGGTTTAGGGTGAGGGAATGTGGGAAATGTGTGGCTACACTTGCCGGCTATCCTCAGCACACCCATAGGTGTTGTTAATTGTTAACGCAAACAACACATTTCACTGTATGTTTCAATGTACACGTGATAAATAATCTGAATCTGGGAGGGCCGCACGTCAGCACGTCAGCGGTCAGCACAACGCTTTACAGCACCAGCAACCCGGGTGTAAGGAGTAAGGAGTTTGTACGTTCTCCCCTTGGCCTCATGGGTTTCCTCCGGGTGCTCCGGTTTCCTCCCACAGTCCAAAGACTTAGGCTAGTAGGTTAATTAATCATTGTAAATTGTCCCAGGATCAAACAAGGAATAAATCAGGGGATTGTTGGGCAGTGTGGCTCAAAGGGATGGAGGGGCCTATTCCATGCAGTATCTCAATAACTAAATATATTATAAGGTGTTGGATACAACTGTTAGATTAGTCTGTTTAATTGGGTTTGTTTTTGCTATTTAACAATTAATGGTTGGGTTGAGTTGTTCTCCAATCTTGGCAATTTACTCAAACGTTTTATCACCATACAAGGAGATACCATCAGTGTGCTGTTGATCGCGGTGTGTCCTCCGAATGCTCGGCTGTTATGTATTTGCAGGACACTCCACAAATAACTGCGCCACTGATAACGTCACATCATATGGTGATGAAACGCTTGCAAGTAAACTGCCAAGATCGGGGAACAACTCAACCCAACCATCAGCTACCCAAGCTTCCGAATTATTTCCATTAACAATTAATTATCTACTTGTATTTTAAGAAGTTCTTACAATCAAGTTCGGCGTGTTCCCCTGGTGGTTATACGAAGTGTGATTCTGGAAGCTTCTCTTGTTATTGCCTTATTTGAATAAGTGCTTTCTCATTGGTTAACTCTTATCTACAAATTTGAATGGAATTTCCCTTACCCGTGGGTATAAAACCAGCTTCTCCAAGCTGGGTGCCACCTTAGAGTTTTTGTATCTCCCTCCATTTTGGAATTATCACTGCCTTGTTTTCTATTTTCTCTTTGTTTATCAACACTTAATCAAACAATCGCGAAGCAACAAGTTTTGTTCCTCCATCCTGACTTCTTGAAAGAACCTTGGATTAAAATCTTCAGGACCTAAAAAACGGCAATTTTTTTTACACAGATGGTGCAAGATGCCAGATACAACGTTCAATATGTGTTTGGACAGATAATTGGATCAGAGAAGTGTGGAGGGAAACGGCCCTACTTCAGGCAACTACACCCTCTGTTGTTCGGAGGCAACCGTGGATGTTGGGTTCGTGTTATCAGTGTGCAGGTCAGGGCAGTACGATGCCCGTACAGCAGGCTCCCCCCCCACCCTCCACGCAGCTGATGAACCCAAAGGAACGGCAGAGACTGGCACAGTTCGGCACCAGCGGTATCGCAGGAGTTGCCAGTCAGTGTCGAACTCAATGCTTTAGGGCTGCTTTAGGGAATCCAGCTCTGGATTTCCCCTCAGGGTTTGCTCCCGAGGCCTCCCCCGTGAGTGGGTACAGCCGCAAAGCAGCGGAGGTTTGAGATCAGAGATTTCCTTCTCTGAGATGAGCTGCCAACCACGGCTGATCAGCCCCATCTCCCTGGAGCGACTGGTTTTAAGGCACCAGTGACCTTCTTTTGCCCTTTCTCCGGTCAGTAGAAACCATTCTGCCAGGCTTAGTAGCCAAGCCACACTTGGAGGCCAGGAGAAACACACACCATTGGGAGCACTTAGTACCTAGTGGGAGCTTATCCCACTGTCTCCCCCGGCTATAGCAACCTTAAAGAACTTGCAGGCAAATGGGATTCATGTTAATGGGTATCTCAGTAGGCATGGACAAGATGGGCCAAAGGGCCTGTTTCTATACTGTAATAGATGTGGCAGCCTGTAGCCAGGGACAGACTCTGGAACTGGACTTGAGCACCCAGCCATTCAGACTAGCCATAGCTAAGCCCTGAAACCTCTTGAAGAATGTCTTTCACAATTCCGCCCAGCAGCCCGTTGCCAGAACAGCGTCATGACTGACACTGCAGGATATCAACCTGCAACAGGGGACCTGCGTCTAATGGGGGGGGGGAAAATAAATGAGACTTTCATTCTGTTTTGGGCCCTGGGGCCCACCTAGGGTGAGAACAGCCAGAACATAAAACATCTAACGGTATAGTACTGCCCGGTAACAGCCCCTTCCACCAATGGTATCAGTGCCGGTCAGGATGCCCATTTAAGCTGTAAATCTATCTGCACTTGGTCTGTGTCTGCCCTTTCCCTGCCCATGATAAACAGTCCTGAATGCAAAAGGTTCTGCAGATGCTGATAAACCGTGCTGGAGGAACTCGGGAGGCCATGGAGATGAGGTTTTGGGCTGAGGCCCTCCAGCGGTACTGGGAAGGAAGGGGGGAAGATGCCAGAACAAAAAAGGTGGGGGGAGGGGAGGAAAAGGAGGACAAGCTAGAAGGTGAGGGTAGGTGGGTGGGGGAGGGGGGATGAAGTAAGAAGCTGGGACGTGATTGGTGGAAAAGGCAAAGGGCTGGAGAAGAAGCAATTTGATAGGAGAGGAGAGTGGGCCATGGGAGAAAGGGGAGAAAGAGGGGCTCTGTGGGGGGGGGGGGAGGGTGATGGGCAGGTGAGGAGAAGAGGTAAGCGAGCGGCCAGAGTGGGGAATTGAAGAGGGAAGGGGGAGGGGGAAATTACCGTTGTTTGTGGGAGCTTGCTCTGCACAATTTCAAAAGTCAAAGTTCCAAGTAAATTTTATGTTAAAGTACATATATGTCACTATATACTACCTTAAGATTCACTTATAACACACACAAAGTGCTGGAGGAGCTCAGCAGGCAGGTGGCATCGAATGAGATGAATATGAACAGTCGACGTTTCAGCGAGACTGGAAAGGAAGGGGCTGGAGAAGAAGGAATCTGACAGGAGTGGAGAGGTGACCACAGGAGGAAGGGAAGGTGGACGGGCACCAGGGGGAGGTGACAGGCAGGTGAGGAGACGAGGTAGGAGGCTAGAGTGGGGAATAGAGGAAGACAGAAGAGAGGGGAACAAAAAAATTATCAAAAGGAGAAATTGGAGGCTACCTAGTCAGAATATGAGGTGTTGCTCCTCTACTCTGAGAATGGCCTCATCATGACAGAAGAGGAGGCACTGGAATATAAGAAATAGGAGCAGGAGTAGGCCATCCGGCCCATCGAGCCTGCCCCGCCATTCAATAAGATCATGATTGATCTGTCCGTAAACTCAGCTCCATCTACCTGTCTTTTTCCCATAACCCTTAATTCCCCTTCTATGTAAAAATAAGTCTAACTGTATCTTAAATATATTTAGTGAAGAAGCCTCAACTGCTTCCCTGGGCAGAGAATTCCACAGATTCACCACTCTCTGGGAAAAACAGTTTCTCTTCATCTCCGTCCTAAATCTTCTCCCCTGAATCTTGAGGCAATGTCCCCTAGTTCTAGTCTCACCTACCAATGGAAACAGCTTTCCTATTTCTATCTTATCTATCCCTTTCAAAATTTTGTATGTTTCTAAAAGATCCCCTCTCATTCTTCTGAATTCCAGAGTATAGTCCCAGGCGACTCAATCTCTCCTCATATTTAACCCCTTCATCTCTGGAATCAACCTGGTGAACCTCCTCTGCACTGCCTCCAAAGCCAGTATATCCTTCCTCAAGTACGGAGACCAGAACTGCACACAGTACTCCAGGAGTGGTCTCACCAGTAACCTGTATAGTTGCAGCATAACCTCCCTGCTCTTGAATTCAATCCCTCCAGCAATGAAGGCCAACATTCTGTTTGCCTTCTTAATAACCTGTTGTACCTGCAAGTCAACTTGTTGCGATTCGTGAACAAGCACTCCCAAGTCCCTCTGCACAACAGCATGCTGCAATCTTTCACCATTTAAATAATAATCTGCTCTTCTATTATTTCTTCCAAAGTGGATGATCTCACATCTACCAACGTTGTATTCCATCTGCCAGACCTCGGCCCACTCACTTAACCTATCCATATCCCTCTGCAGACTCTCCACATCCTCTGTACAATTCACTTGTCCACTCAGTTTAGTGTCATCAGCAGATTTTGCTACGCTGCACTCAGTCCCCTCTTCCGAATCATTAATGTAAATGGTAAACATCTGCGGGCCCAGCACCGGCCCCTGTGACACCCCACTCACCACGGACTGCCAACCGGAGGAACACCCATTTATACCGACTCTCTACCTTCCACTGGAATGCCATGTGGGAACAGGAATGGGGATAGGAATTAAAATGGTTGGCCACCGGGAATTTCCACGTGGAGCAGAAGCGCTGCCAACAGGAAGTGATTCTGTACATGACTGTGCCTGCTCGGATGTCTGTCTGACACTGCTATCCCGTCTGCTTCCACCACTTGTCCTGGGAAGTCACGGTCATCCACTGCAGATGAGGAGACCCCAGTTCATGATGACTACTCACGCCACAGGGCCTGGGCTTCTGAGGTTGAGAGAGTGGAACTGCTTTCCCACTTTATAAACTCCCCCATTCAGGTCTCCTGTCATCTTTGGATGCAACATACAGCCATTACTGTTCCTGAATCACTGAGTGTGTGTCTTCAGGCTCCTGTAGCCCCTCCCTGACAGTAGTAATGCCCTGGGTGGTGGGGGTCCTTAGTGATGGATGCCGTCTTTTTGAGGCATTGCCTTTTGAAGATGTCCCGGATGTTGGGGAGGTTGGTGTCCGTGATGGAGCTGACTGTGCTTGCAGGTCTTTGCAACGTTTTCCAATCCTGTGCAGTGGCCCCTCCCATACTAGCTGGTGCTGCAACAGGTCAGCAGGCTCTGCGCAGTAAATCTGTAGGAATTTGCGAGATATTTTGTTAACACACCCAATCTTTGAATGAACCGGAGCTGCCAGGGTGCCTGCTCCACAATTGCATCAGTATGTCGGGTGCAGGATGGACCTCAGGAGCCTGAAACTTCTCACCCTTCCCACCGCTGATCCCTCGATGAGGGCTGGTGACTGTTTCAAGGAACCCAGGATCGCCCTCTGTCCGTAAGGGTCCTGCTATTTAACCATAGAACAATCACAGCACGGAAACAGGCCATTCGGCCCTTCTAGTCCATGCTGAACACTTACTCTCACCTAGCCCCACCGACCCGCACTCAGCCCATAACCCTCCATTCCTTTCCTGTCCATATACCTATCCAACTTTACTTTAAATTACAAAATTGAACCTGCCTCTACCACTTCTACCGGAAGCTCGTCCACACAGCTACGACCCTCTGAGTAAAGAAGCTCCCCCTCGTGTTACCCCTAAACTTTTGCCCCCTAACTCTCAACTCATGTCCTCTTGTTTGAATCTCCCCGACTCTCAATGGAAAAAGCCTATCCACGTCAACTCGATCTATCCCCCTCATAATTTTAAATACCTCTATCAAATCCCCCCTCAACCTTCTACGCTCCAAAGAATAAAGACCTAACTTGTTCAACCTTTCTCTGTAACTTAGGTGCTGAAACCCAGGTAACATTCTAGTAAATCTCCTCTGTACTCTCTCTGTTTTGCTGACATCTTTCCTATAATTTGGTGACCACTTTCCACTTTCTGTTTACGTGGGTTCAGTTCTGCTCACCTCATTATCGGAAGGACGTGGAAGCTTTGGAGAGAATACAGAGGAGATTCAGCAGGATGCTGCCTGGATTAGAGAGCATGTCTTAAAACTGAACACTGAGCAAACTAGGCTTTTCTCTTTGGACTGAAGGAGGGATAGAGGAGCCACAACAGTTGTACAAGATGACACCAGGCAGCCAGAGACCTTTTCCCATGAGGGAAATGGCTAATACCAAAGGGCATAACTTTGAGGTTTCCTCTGGTAAGATGGCGGCAGGTGAAGATGCAGTGGCCTCTCGGGGGCAAAGCAAAGCTGCTCTTTTCTTTGTTAAATGTGTTTTTTTATGATCGTGAGACTATACAGGACTCCAGTAACTGTGGGTACAGCAGGTCTACTGCATTAGTGCTCTGCTGTTGTTCAGAGCAGCATGTCAGGGTGCTGTAGGGGCTGGCCGGCAGTTCAGAGAAGGGGAGGCTGGCCATGGGCCACAGGAGGAGAGTCTGGCCACAGGCCATGGGCCACAGGAGGGGAATCTAGCCAGAGGGCCATGGGCCACAGGCAGGGTATCTGGCCAGAGGGCCATGGGCCACAGGAGGGGAATCTAGCTAGAGGGCCATGGGCTACAGGAAGGGAGTCTGGCCAGAGGGCCATGGGCCACAGGAGCCACATTGGATTCAGAAGAGCAGACATGGTGCAGGCCATGCTGCTGCTTACTATTCAAAGGCACCGGAGTCGGTGCACAAAGACGTAACCTTGGTTGTAGCTAGGACTGGGCCTCAAGCCACAGGCTTGCCTGCTGCTGTAGTCCGGGTGAGGAGACGCTGGAGGTGGTGTAACATGGTGTCCGTGCTCAGTTGGTGCTGCCCTCCAGTGTTCAGTCGGTGGAATTACCAAATAAATTGCTGGGAACCATCAATTTGCAGGACATGTCGCTCAGGGTTTTGGACTACATATGTATTTTTTGTGTGACTATATTTTTTGCTCACTATTTTGAATGTTGTGTATGATTTGCACCTTGCCCCAGAGGAACGCTGTCTCTTTGGACTGTATCCATGTCTGGGTGAATGATAATTAAACTTAATTTGATTTGAATTGAAGTTGATTGGGGAAAAGTATAGGCGGGATGTCAGAGGCAAGTTATTTTAGTCAGAGAGAGATGGACACCTGGAATGCGCTGCCTCGTATGGTGATACACTGGAGACTTTTAAGAGATGTTTGGATAGGCACACGGATGTGAGGAAGATGGAGGGAGATGGGGATTGTGTAGATAGAGGGATTGGTGTCTGGGTGTTTTTGATTTGCTTTTCTGCTGGTTCAGTACAACATCATGGGCTGAATGGCCTGTCCCTGCTCCGTACTGTTGTGTGTTCCGTGTTTTATGTGGCCTCCCAAAACGCAGTGCCTCACATTTCCCTGGATTAAACATTTCTGTGTATTCTGTGCACACGGGCAATGTGGTCCTTGGCGAGGCAGAAGGAAGTGACGTCACCTAGGCAGCTTTGGCAGAGGAATTGCATGAGTGTGACTGACACTGGAAAACATACAGTTAAAATGGCATTTTTCTCTGAATAGGAGTCCATTTCTGATTGGATGGTGCTGACAAGAAGCAACAATATACACTCAGTGCTCATGTTATTCATTACCCCTGTAAAGCAAATATTTAATCAGCCAATCATGTGGCAGCAACTCAATGCATAAACACATGCATATGTGGTCGAGAGGTTCATGTTGTTCTTCAGACCAAACATTAGAAATGGGGGAAGAAATGTGATCTAAGTGACTTTAACCGTGGAATGATTGTTGGTGCCAAACAGGTTGGTTTAAATGTCGCAGAATCTGGGATTTTCACACAGACCGGCCGGTCTCTAGAGTTTACAGAGAATGGTGCAAAAAAAAAAATGAAATGTCCAGCATGTGGCAGTTCTGTGGGCGAAAATGCCTCGTTAATGAGAGAGGTCAGAGAATGGGCAGACTGGTTCACGCTGACGGGAGGTGATGGGAACTCAGACAATCACGTGTACAACTGTGGAGAAAGAGCAGCTCTGAATGCGGAAAGCGTCGAATCGTGAAGTGGGTGGTGTACGAGCAAGAGCAGGTTCACGGGTTTGGTGAGTGAGATAGAAAACACTCATTAGGAACAAGCACATTAATCATTTATTTACAAAAAGTGAAACATTCAACCAAACATCAAAGTTCCCCAGGCTACACGAGCTACAACTAGATATCCAACAAGCAGATACTTCACTAAGAGTGCCTGTGGATGCTCCTGTATCTGCAGCAAACGTTCCCAGTGGTTTTTCAGCCCTGTTCGCAACCCCAGTGTGAGAATGGATGCCCGGGGACAAGAGAAAGAGGCCGAGCCTCCCACACGCATTATTCCTGTACCAGAGTTGCCTGAAACCGGACCCCTGTGCCATGGCACACAAGGGAACCAATGGGAACGAGCTGTTGTGTACTTCAACAGGCCGATCGATAAAAGCAGCTTTCGACCGACAAGTAAAGCAACCTCCCCCCACGTGGCAGATGGGCTTCAGCAGCAGAAGACCACAAAGATACACCCAGTGCAGGCAGCTCACAAAGTGGCCACTGAGTGTGGGGTGCTTTTGGAAATGAGGTGCATGTTCGTTACCAACTAAAACAGATGGAAGAGTGGAAAACTCAACACTGGAGAGCTTATGTAAAGAAAAAAATCTTAATAAATCTGGTATTTACTCATTGAAGGGTTTTCTGTGTCACAGAACATTCTGGATAAAGTTGTGGATGGGTTTTACTGTTTGTTGATTCAAAGTCAGGACTTTTTCAAATGTCGTTGACACTGTTGACTGGCAGGAGTGGGAACTAACTCTGAGTTGCTGCATATTTTTGCAAAATAATCATGAAGTTACTGTAATAATCCTTTGTGGCTGTGTCCTTTCAGCCATCGGGCTCCAGAACTGGCTTCATTCAACTCAGTGCTGAACCGTCTCCGTGACTGTGGCCTGAGGCCATCGGGCTCCAGAACTGGCTTCATTCACCTCAGTGCTGAACTGTCTCCGTGACTGTGGACTGTGGCCATCGGGCTCCAGAACTGGCTTCATTCACCTCAGTGCTGAACCGTCTCCGTCTCTGTGGCCTGTGGCCATCGGGCTCCAGAACTGGCTTCATTCACCTCAGTGCTGAACCGTCTCCGTGACTGTGGCCTGTGGCCATCGGGCTCCAGAACTGGCTTCACGTCTCAGCACTGAACCGTCTCCGTGACTGTGGCCTGTGGCCATCGGGCTCCAGAACTGGCTTCACGTCTCAGCACTGAACCGTCTCCGTGACTGTGGACTGTGGCCATCGGGCTCCAGAACTGGCTTCACGTCTCAGCACTGAACCGTCTCCGTGACCATGGCCTGTGGCCATCGGGCTCCAGAACTGGCTTCATTCACCTCAGTGCTGAACCGTCTCCGTGACTGTGGCCTGTGGCCATCGGGCTCCAGAACTGGCTTCATTCACCTCAGTGCTGAACCGTCTCCGTGACTGTGGCCTGTGGCCATCGGGCTCCAGAACTGGCTTCATGTCTCAGCACTGAACCGTCTCCGTGACTGTGGCCTGAGGCCATCGGGCTCCAGAACTGGCTTCATTCACCTCAGTGCTGAACCGTATCCGTGACTGGCCTGTGGCCATCGGGCTCCAGAACTGGCTTCACGTCTCAGCACTGAACCGTCTCCGTGACTGTGGACTGTGGCCATCGGGCTCCAGAACTGGCTTCACGTCTCAGCACTGAACCGTCTCCGTGACTGTGGCCTGAGGCCATCGGGCTCCAGAACTGGCTTCATTCACCTCAGTGCTGAACCGTCTCCGTGACTGGCCTGTGGCCATCGGGCTCCAGAACTGGCTTCACGTCTCAGCACTGAACCGTCTCCGTGACTGTGGCCTGAGGCCATCGGGCTCCAGAACTGGCTTCATTCACCTCAGTGCTGAACCATCTCCGTGACTGGCCTGTGGCCATCGGGCTCCAGAACTGGCTTCACGTCTCAGCACTGAACCGTCTCCGTGACTGTGGCCTGAGGCCATCGGGCTCCAGAACTGGCTTCATTCACCTCAGTGCTGAACCGTCTCCGTGACTGGCCTGTGGCCATCGGGCTCCAGAACTGGCTTCACGTCTCAGCACTGAACCGTCTCCATGACTGTGGCCTGACGATCAGGCTCCTCACCTCAGTAAGTTTTTTTGTGAATTATATTATGTTTCTTTGTTTTGTGGCTGTCTGCAAGAAGGTGAATCTCAATGTTGTATATGGTCTACATACTTTGATAATAGATGTACTGTTGTGAGCCCGCGGTCCACGAGAAAAGCCTGTTTATATCAGCTGCTGTTTTTATTGCAGCAAGCACATTCACAGAGTATAACCACTCGGTGAGAACTCACTCTGTCAGATACAGACGAGGAGGTGTTCACTACCTCCTGAGTATAACCACTCGGTGAGAACTCACTCTGTCAGATACAGACGAGGAGGTGTTCACTACCTCCTGAGTATAACCACTCGGTGAGAACTCACTCATTCGGATACAGACGAGGAGGTGTTCACTACCTCCTGAGTATAACCACTCGGTGAGAACTCACTCTGTCAGATACAGACGAGGAGGTGTTCACTACCTCCTGAGTATAACCACTCGGTGAGAACTCACTCTGTCAGATACAGACGAGGAGGTGTTCACTACCTCCTGAGTATAACCACTCGGTGAGAACTCACTCTGTCAGATACAGACGAGGAGGTGTTCACTACCTCCTGAGTATAACCACTCGGTGTGAACTCACTCAGTCAGATACAGACGAGGAGGTGTTCACTACCTCCTGAGTATAACCACTCGGTGTGAACTCACTCAGTCAGATACAGACGAGGAGGTGTTCACTACCTCCTGAGTATAACCACTCGGTGAGAACTCACTCAGTCAGATACAGACGAGGAGGTGTTCACTACCTCCTGAGTATAACCACTCGGTGAGAACTCACTCTGTCAGATACAGACGAGGAGGTGTTCACTACCTCCTGAGTATAACCACTCGGTGAGAACTCACTCATTCGGATACAGACGAAGAGGTGTTCACTACCTCCTGAGTATAACCACTCGGTGTGAACTCACTCAGTCGGATACAGACGAGGAGGTGTTCACTACCTCCTGAAGATAACCACTCGGTGAGAACTCACTCAGTCGGATACAGACGAGAAGGTGTTCACTACCTCCTGAGTATAACCACTCGGTGAGAACTCACTCTGTCAGATACAGACGAGGAGGTGTTCACTACCTCCTGAGTATAACCATTCGGTGAGAACTCACTCATTCGGATACAGACGAAGAGGTGTTCACTACCTCCTGAGTATAACCACTCGGTGAGAACTCACTCAGTCAGATACAGACGAGGAGGTGTTCACTACCTCCTGAGTATAACCACTCGGTGAGAACTCACTCAGTCAGATACAGACGAGGAGGTGTTCACTACCTCCTGAGTATAACCACTCGGTGAGAACTCACTCAGTCGGATACAGACGAGGAGGTGTTCACTACCTCCTGAAGATAACCACTCGGTGTGAACTCACTCAGTCGGATACAGACGAGGAGGTGTTCACTACCTCCTGAGTATAACCACTCGGTGAGAACTCACTCAGTCGGATACAGACGAAGAGGTGTTCACTACCTCCTGAGTATAACCACTCGGTGAGAACTCACTCTGTCAGATACAGACGAGGAGGTGTTCACTACCTCCTGAGTATAACCACTCGGTGAGAACTCACTCATTCGGATACAGACGAAGAGGTGTTCACTACCTCCTGAGTATAACCACTCGGTGAGAACTCACTCAGTCGGATACAGACGAGGAGGTGTTCACTACCTCCTGAGTATAACCACTCGGTGAGAACTCACTCAGTCAGATACAGACGAGGAGGTGTTCACTACCTCCTGAGTATAACCACTCGGTGAGAACTCACTCAGTCGGATACAGACGAGGAGGTGTTCACTACCTCCTGAAGATAACCACTCGGTGTGAACTCACTCAGTCGGATACAGACGAGGAGATGTTCACTACCTCCTGAGTATAACCACTCGGTGTGAACTCACTCAGTCGGATACAGACGAGGAGGTGTTCACTACCTCCTGAGTATAACCACTCGGTGAGAACTCATTCAGTCGGATACAGACGAGGAGGTGTTCACTACCTCCTGAGTATAACCACTCGGTGAGAACTCACTCAGTCGGATACAGACGAGGAGGTGTTCACTACCTCCTGAGTATAACCACTCGGTGAGAACTCACTCAGTCAGATACAGACGAGGAGGTGTTCACTACCTCCTGAGTATAACCACTCGGTGAGAACTCACTCAGTCAGATACAGACGAGGAGGTGTTCACTACCTCCTGAGTATAACCACTCGGTGAGAACTCACTCAGTCGGATACAGACGAGGAGGTGTTCACTACCTCCTGAAGATAACCACTCGGTGTGAACTCACTCAGTCGGATACAGACGAGGAGGTGTTCACTACCTCCTGAGTATAACCACTCGGTGTGAACACACTCAGTCGGATACAGACGAGGAGGTGTTCACTACCTCCTGAGTATAACCACTCGGTGTGAACTCACTCAGTCGGATACAGACGAGGAGGTGTTCACTACCTCCTGAGTATAACCACTCGGTGTGAACTCACTCAGTCGGATACAGACGAAGAGGTGTTCACTACCTCCTGAGTATAACCACTCGGTGAGAACTCACTCTGTCAGATACAGACGAGGAGGTGTTCACTACCTCCTGAGTATAACCACTCGGTGAGAACTCACTCATTCGGATACAGACGAAGAGGTGTTCACTACCTCCTGAGTATAACCACTCGGTGAGAACTCACTCAGTCGGATACAGACGAGGAGGTGTTCACTACCTCCTGAGTATAACCACTCGGTGAGAACTCACTCAGTCATATACAGACGAGGAGGTGTTCACTACCTCCTGAGTATAACCACTCGGTGAGAACTCACTCAGTCGGATACAGACGAGGAGGTGTTCACTACCTCCTGAGTATAACCACTCGGTGAGAACTCACTCAGTCGGATACAGACGAGGAGGTGTTCACTACCTCCTGAGTATAACCACTCGGTGAGAACTCACTCAGTCAGATACAGACGAGGAGGTGTTCACTACCTCCTGAGTATAACCACTCGGTGAGAACTCACTCAGTCAGATACAGACGAGGAGGTGTTCACTACCTCCTGAGTATAACCACTCGGTGAGAACTCACTCAGTCGGATACAGACGAGGAGGTGTTCACTACCTCCTGAAGATAACCACTCGGTGTGAACTCACTCAGTCGGATACAGACGAGGAGGTGTTCACTACCTCCTGAGTATAACCACTCGGTGTGAACTCACTCAGTCGGATACAGACGAGGAGGTGTTCACTACCTCCTGAGTATAACCACTCGGTGAGAACTCACTCAGTCAGATACAGACGAGGAGGTGTTCACTACCTCCTGAGTATAACCACTCGGTGAGAACTCACTCAGTCGGATACAGACGAGGAGGTGTTCACTACCTCCTGAAGATAACCACTCGGTGTGAACTCACTCAGTCGGATACAGACGAGGAGGTGTTCACTACCTCCTGAGTATAACCACTCGGTGTGAACTCACTCAGTCGGATACAGACAAAGAGGTGTTCACTACCTCCTGAGTATAACCACTCGGTGAGAACTCACTCTGTCAGATACAGACGAGGAGGTGTTCACTACCTCCTGAGTATAACCACTCGGTGAGAACTCACTCATTCGGATACAGACGAAGAGGTGTTCACTACCTCCTGAGTATAACCACTCGGTGAGAACTCACTCAGTCGGATACAGACGAGGAGGTGTTCACTACCTCCTGAGTATAACCACTCGGTGAGAACTCACTCAGTCAGATACAGACGAGGAGGTGTTCACTACCTCCTGAGTATAACCACTCGGTGAGAACTCACTCAGTCGGATACAGACGAGGAGGTGTTCACTACCTCCTGAGTATAACCACTCGGTGAGAACTCACTCAGTCGGATACAGACGAGGAGGTGTTCACTACCTCCTGAGTATAACCACTCGGTGAGAACTCACTCAGTCGGATACAGACGAGGAGGTGTTCACTACCTCCTGAGTATAACCACTCGGTGAGAACTCACTCAGTCAGATACAGACGAGGAGGTGTTCACTACCTCCTGAGTATAACCACTCGGTGAGAACTCACTCAGTCGGATACAGACGAGGAGGTGTTCACTACCTCCTGAAGATAACCACTCGGTGTGAACTCACTCAGTCGGATACAGACGAGGAGGTGTTCACTACCTCCTGAGTATAACCACTCGGTGTGAACTCACTCAGTCGGATACAGACGAGGAGGTGTTCACTACCTCCTGAGTATAACCACTCGGTGTGAACTCACTCAGTCGGATACAGACGAGGAGGTGTTCACTACCTCCTGAGTATAACCACTCGGTGAGAACTCACTCAGTCGGATACAGACGAGGAGGTGTTCACTACCTCCTGAGTATAACCACTCGGTGAGAACTCACTCAGTCGGATACAGACGAGGAGGTGTTCACTACCTCCTGAGTATAACCACTCGGTGAGAACTCACTCAGTCGGATACAGACGAAGAGGTGTTCACTACCTCCTGAGTATAACCACTCGGTGAGAACTCACTCAGTCGGATACAGACGAGGAGGTGTTCACTACGCACCTTGAGGGACCAGCCGTCACCAGCAATCCCAGAGTCCACAACTCCCGGTGCTGGTCGACACCAATGCTTGGGGCGCTGGGAGAGGGTATTGCGTCTGTAGGCCCCCCGGGGGAGGTACTGTCTGGTGAGGCAAGAGGCAGGGCACCCCGAGTGGTGACTAAGGCTCGATATGGTGCCAGACGGTCCTGCCTTCTGCCTATCAGGCGGTCGCACCTGGTTTACCACTTCGGAGACGCAGTTGAGCATCTCTCCCGGCCCCTTCCTGTGTCTTCCAGGTTTAGGGATAGTCCTTTCTTCCGGGTGGGGCAGTAGGCCCACACTCGGTCCCCCCCCAGTAAAGTCCTGTCCCTGGCTGCGGGCATCATAAGCCCGTTTTAGGCGGCCTCTAACTCCGCTCTCATTCTGCCGAGCCGCATTGTGAAATGCCCGCAGGTGCCCCCTGAGGTGCTGGAGGCACTCCAACCCAGCCCCTCCAGGAATCTCTGGGTCGGAAGGGATCCAGACGCCAGATCCGCGGTCGTGTGCAGCTCCTGCCCGAACGTCAGCACAGCCAGCGTACACCTGGCACCCTCCTGATCTGCCGTCTGGTATACCCGCAATACCAGCGGCAGGTGGCGGTCCCGCTCGCGCTGGAGCTGGTAACGAGGGTGGTGAGCTACGTAGCCAGGGCAACACAGGTGGTTAATGCGCCCCACTTTGTGGCTGAGGGCGGATAATCCCTGACTCCCAAGTGCTTGCACACCTCTCCAAACTCCTGCCCCTCAAAGTTGCACACGAGGTCACCGTGGCGTTCCTCAGCGAGCCGAAATGGCAGAACTCCACCACGAGTCTCTCGCTGGCGGTGGTGGCGCTCTGGTCCGGGATGGTGTACGCCTCCGGTCGCCTCCCGAAGTGATCCTTGGCCACGAGGACGTCGTGGTTCCTGGCGTTGGTGCAGGGTGAAGGGCCCAGGATGCCCACCCCGACAATGCTCCACTGGGGCTCCCATCGGGTACTGCTGCATTGGCACTTCCTGGACGTGCAAGTGTCACAGCTGTGCACGGACAGCTCCACGGCCTGTCTGCACCCAGGCAATAGAAGCATTCATGCAGCCTGCCCAACGTCTTTGCAACCCCGAGACCGCCGGCTCCCACCGTGGTGCAGAGCCCCGGGGGACACCCGGATACAGGAGACATCTGTCGCCTTTGGAAAATGGCCGCCGCCGGGACAGCACCCCCAGCGTTCCCCGCTGAGAGTGCAGGCCTCTGGTCTCTGGATGCAGGGTGGAGACCTCCGCCCACGCCGGCCGTCGTCCCACATCAGCCACTCCCTCGCTGGGAGAGCACGGGACCGCTCTCCTGCTCCCTGGGCTGCTGTTGGTCGATGGAGCGGAGGCCGGCTGAGACACCGCCACTGCCGCTTACCCTGGCTCCGTTCCTCGAGGGAGCGACAGTAACCACATTCGGTGGCCTCACAGGGACAGTGAGAGAGGGTGTCAGCATTGATGTAGTCCTGCAGAGCCTCCAGCTGCCCCTCGGGACGCAGAAGCTCAACGGCCAGGTCAGCGATGCCAAGCAGGAACCGTAGGCCACATAGAGGTAGGGGCAGAAGTGACGGGGTGCCTGGAAAACAGCCGAGAGCTCCCGGCGGGTGACGCAATAGTTCCGTTTAGTGTGGCTGAAGTACGCCACACACGTTCTCCTCGGTCCCCCCTCCCGTAACAGCACTGCACCAAGCCCCCTCGTTGCTGGCTTCTGTGCCAACAATGAAGGGCCGTGCTGGATCAGGGCACATACGGGGCCTGGGGGAGCGCGGCTCAGAGCAGGTGTCAGTCCAGGCGAAGGGCCTCCCCTTCTCGGTGAGCCGGTGCAGGGAACTGGCAATGGTGGCAAAGTCCTCAAATCCACCGGCGGTAGTACGATGCCAGCCCCAGTGAGACATCGCGGGGGGAGGACCATTCCCTGACGTGCTCAGCGTCCATCGCCACTCCTCCCACACTCACCGCGTGCCCCAGGAGCTTTGTCTGGCATGGCAGCTGCATTTTGCAGGATCTAGCCTCTCTGGCTACTTTATTTGGCAGGTTTGTCTGGCAGATGGCAGTGAAGTTCCACAGGGCATCATCAGAAAGGGCTCTGTGCACCAGGAGATACAGCGACTCCGCGGAATGTAGCCAGCACCCTCTCTGTCAGTCCCCACTGTGGCCAGGCTGTTCCACAGGCCAGACTGGACTGCCACAGCCCTTGGCCAATAGTGAAGGCAGTCTTGGGCTGGGCCTCGGGGCCAGTCTGACCTGCCAGTAGCCTCAGGGAGATCAAGGCAGATGAACCAGGTTGTACCCTCGGTACAATCGTCAATTGGGGCAGTGGGTAGGACTCACGCCGTTGAGGCAGCGGCCATCCACACAGAACCGCCACTGCTGCAGGCTGGTGTGAGATCAGTGGCGGTTGCTGCCCCCGGTGGGACCGCTTCCTGGAGCTGCCCAGCCGGAGAGCCACGGTTTCAGTACCGAGGTAGAATGTTGCCCCCGACACGTCCACACGGCCCCCGGTGGGACCGCTTCATGGAGCTGCCCAGCCACGGTTTCAGTACCGAGGTAGAGTGTTGCCCCCGACACGTCCACACGGCCCCCGGTGGGACCGCTTCCTGGAGCTGCCCAGCCACGGTTTCAGTACCGAGGTAGAGTGTTGCCCCCGACACGTCCACACGGCCCCCGGTGGGACCGCTTCCTGGAGCTGCCCAGCCGGAGAGCCACGGTTTCAGTACCGAGGTAGAATGTTGCCCCCGACACGTCCACACGGCCCCCGGTGGGACCGCTTCCTGGAGCTGCCCAGCCGGAGAGCCACGGTTTCAGTACCGAGGTAGAGTGTTGCCCCCGACACGTCCACACGGCCCCCAGTGGGACAGGCCGAGTTTGCAGGACTCTCGGAGGTCGGCGAGCCACACCTCATGCTCCGCTGTGCTCTCCCCCACTGCGATGCGCAGCCTCCCCTTCCGTCACAGTCGCGGTGACCGCCGTCGCTGTCCTCCCAGGTGGGGGTGCTGGCCCCTGTTGGGGAGAACACCGTGACCCCGTGTCCACCAACGCCCAGCATCTGAGCCCCTCCACCACACAGTCCACGAGTAAGCCTGGCTCTACCCCTAACGACCCACCCGGAGGGGCAACAACCAAAGGGTTCTGCTGGAGGCCTTGGACAGCACTTCCCTCACCGCGTCATCCGTTCAGCGTTTCTCAGTGCCTGCGCTGACCTGTGCCTTGTTACTGGTGCGGGGCAACGCTGGCACGCCTTTGGGGAGTAAAATGGCTTCTGCCCTCTCCGCCTCAGCCAGCGATACTGCCGACGGCACTCCGGCATCAGCGCCTTTACAAAGGGGTGGGGGGCCGCGGGAGGGAACCGGGGGTAGCCATGCCGAGCTCAGTGGTGGAGTTCTGCTGCAAACACCCCCAGGACTTCTCCCACACGGCGTTGTCTGCAGCCCAGTTCTTTCCACCAATGGCCTCCACTCGAAATGCCGCCAGCCCTGCTTCGAGGGCCCTGTAGTCACACTGCTCGCTCGGTGTTAGGTCGAGGAGGACCCACAGGGCATCAGGGCAAGGGGCAGCCCATCTCAGTGGGGCTCCACTCATTACGCCATGCAGCGAGTTTGACTTGCACCAGGTAGGTCTCCAAGCGTCTGACACCATCGAGCTTCAGGACCGACCATGTGGTACTACTGCTGGACCTGTTGGTCCGCCTCTTTCTGAGATGGTGCTGGTGGTCCCTGGCTGGGGCATCTTGGCTTCCCGGGGGCGGCCACAAGAGAAGCTGGTGCACCCTGGGTACCATCACCTCATCAGGGTTCCCTGGGGTGGCACGATGGTCAGTTCCCAGGTTCTCCCTCCAGGTCGGCGGCCCGGGGGTGCAGGGCCTTCAACTTATTTCCCGGGCCACGAAGTGCTCCATCCAACAACGTAGCTCTTCAGTTTCTCCGTCAATCACACTCCTGACATCAATGTGGCGAGCATTCAGTCCATGATGACAGACAAGAAGATCTCGTTTATCTCAACTGACGTTTTTATTGCGACAAGCACAATAATAGAGTGTAACAGCTCAGTGAGAACCAATTCAGTCACATACAGACAGGGGAGGTGTTTATTACAGTCAGGGTGACACACAAACACACAAGTGAACAACTGTCTAACCCAAGCTAAAATAAATGAACTTGAATATCCCACCTTAATTCCACTGAACACACATGCCACAATGCTTTTGAAAACAAGAACAGGAAGTAGCACTGGCCGCTAGGAATGCTGGGAAGAGCTGTCGACCACGCCCCCAGAGCATCACAGTACTTTAATCTTCTTTCTCTCTGACTGACCATAAACTGAAGAGATGGTTTCGTGTGAATTGGAGGCACAAGCTGAAGACTGGAACGTTTGTCAGTGCTACGGAAGCCCAGTTCCACTCTTTGTGATGCTGAGGTTCATGACAGGACTCGAGAATGGAACCATTGTCCTGCTTTAGTGAACTGGTGGAGTGACGAACTTCACTCCCAGCAAGAGATGCAGAGGTGATGGGAGTAATCAACGTCACTCCCAACAAGAGCCCGGGAAATCAAAGCCCGCAGCACCAAGTCAGAAATCCCCTGTCTTACAAGCTAAACCAAGCAGACAGACAATACTTCAGGGCAAAACTTTATTCAGGGATGCAGTGTGGAACAGGCCCTTCTGGCTCTTCGAGCTGCACCACCCAGCAACCCACCGATTTAACCCTAGTCTAATCACAGGGCAATTTACAATCACCGATTAACGTACTGACTAATAGGTGTGAGAGAGAAAACTGACACATTCCACGGGGAGGATTACAGACTCCTTACAGAGGGCTCTGGAACTGTGCAACGTCCATAGCTGTGATAGCGTTACGCTAACCACTACACTACCGTAGTGCCCCAATTTACACTGTGATTCCTTCATGTCCAAGTCCAAGTTTAATAGTCAGTCAACCATAGGCATGAATACTGTGAAGCGAAGGAGCAGGATCAGACACAGGAAGAGCTTCTTCCCTGAGGCTGCGACCCTGCTGAACCTCACATCACAGTGCTAAGCAGCACTGCACCCATATTGTAATGTCTCAGTACTTTTATATTTGTGTGCTGTAGCACTTACTTTTTATTCACAGTTATTTTGTAAATAACACTATTCTTTTGCACTTCTGGTTAGATGCTAACTGTGTTTCATTGGCTTTGTATCTGTCCTCGGCACAACGACAATAATGTTGTATTTAATCTAATCTAATCTAATCTAATTTCTCTGAGGCCAAGGTGAAAAACACATGACCAACAGTCACACACAGAACACCACACATATAACACATGATGCAGAAAAAACATACAATTACAAAAATAAATAAAAATTCATAATGATATTGCCTACCACCCTGACTATCATTCCTGTTGATTGACAGTGCATAGATATTGTCCTGAAAACATATTTCTGCAAGAACAAGCCCGCAGCAGTTCCTCATCTCGCTCAGGGTCAGCTGCAGAGGGACACAATGCAGCTTGTCTTTGTGGGTAAATGGCCTGCTCTCAATGTGCTCACTAACAGGATCAGAGACCGACAGCAGCCAAGTTCAATGCCCCTGTTCACTCATACCTCTTCGTGTTGCCCTTGGAGAAGGTCCCAAGAGCTTCTCTGGCTCTGAGCTTCACAACTCTGGCTCTCTGGAGCTGGTCAGACAACGGCCACATTGTTCGCCCCTGGAATCCACAGGGATACCGATGTGCCTGGTTTGGATGGAGCAACGGAAAGGAAAAGGGGAACAGAACTCCGTCTGTGCTGCGGCAGAAAGCTGCTCGAGACGTTGCTGGCCTCGTGGCGGTGGTAGCGAGTGTCTGAAACTGGTGCCACCTCTGGGGTCAACTCAGGACAGGAAGCAGATCCTGACCTGTCATAACCAGGCCCACCCCAAACCAAACCAGACTGAGCAGGCAAAGACAGGCCCACCCCAAACCAAACCAGACTGAACAGGCATAAACAGGCCCACCCCAAACCAGACCAGACTGAGCAGGCAAAGACAGGCCCACCCCAAACCAAACCAGACTGAACAGGCATAAACAGGCCCACCCCAAACCAGACCAGACTGCGCGGGCGTAGACAGGCCCACCCCAAACCAAACCAGACTGAGCAGGCAAAGACAGGCCCACCCCAAACCAAACCAGACTGAACAGGCATAAACAGGCCCACCCCAAACCAGACCAGACTGAACAGGCATAAACAGGCCCACCCCAAACCAGACCAGACTGAGCGGGCATAGACAGGCCCACCCCAAACCAAACCAGCCTGAACAGGCATAAACAGGCCCACCCCAAACCAGACCAGACTGAGCGGGCATAGACAGGCCCACCCCAAACCAAACCAGCCTGAACAGGCATAAACAGGCCCACCCCAAACCAGACCAGACTGAGCGGGCATAGACAGGCCCACCCCAAACCAAACCAGACTGATCTGTCATAACCAGGCCCACCCCAAACCAAACCAGCCTGAACAGGCATAAACAGGCCCACCCCAAACCAGACCAGACTGAGCGGGCATAGACAGGCCCACCCCAAACCAAACCAGACTGATCTGTCATAACCAGGCCCACCCCAAACCAAACCAGACTGAACGGGCATAGACAGGCCCACCCTAAACTAAACCAGACTGAGTGGACATAGACAGGCCTACCCCAATCCAAACCAGACTGAACTGGCATAGACAGGCCCAACCCAAACCAAACCAGACTGAACTGGCATAGACAGGCCCAACCCAAACCAAACCAGACTGAACTGGCATAGACAGGCCCACCCCAAACCAAAACAAACTGAACGGGCACCTTCATACAGCTCTGGTTAGGTCACATCTAGACTATTGCATTCAGTTCTGGTCACCCCATTACAGGAAGGATGTGGAGGTTTTGGAGAGGGTGCAGAAGAGATTGACCAGGATGCTGCCTGGATAAGAGGGCATGTGTTATAATGAGAGGTTGGACAAACTTGGCTGTTTTCTCTGCAGAAAGGAGATCAGATAGAAGGTTATAAAATTATGAGAGCATATGCAGAGTAGAGAGACAGTATTTTTTTTCTCAGGGTTAAACTGTCTAAGGTAACATACACAAAATGCTGGAGAATCTCAGCAGGCCAAGCAGCATCCTGGAATAAACAGCTGAAATTTTGGGTGGAGACCCTTGATCAGGACTGGGAAAGAAGGATGAGGTCAGAGTGGGGAGAGAGTGGAAGACGTACAGGGTGGTAGGTGATACGTAAAACTGGGGCAAAGGGCTAGGAAGTTGATTGGTGAAAGGGATAAAGGACTGGAGGAGAGGGATTCTATAGGAGAAGATAGGAGACCATGGAAGAAAGGAGGAGGAGCCCCGGGGGGGGGGGGGGGGGGTGATGGGCAGGCAAGGAAAATGGTGAGAGAGGGAAACAGGAATGAGGAACAGTGCGAGGTCAGTTACCGGAAGACTGAGAAATCGATGTTCATGCCTATCGATATTCATATGTAGGAGGGCAGGGTTAGCTTGATCTTAGCGTGGGTTAAAAGGTCAGCACAATATTATGGGCCAAAGGTTAGCGGCCACCCTGTTGGAATATAAGGTGTTGTTCCTCCAACTTGAGTAGAGGAGGCCGTGGACTGAGATGTCAGAATGGAATAGGAAGTAGAATTGAAATGGGTGGCCACCGTCTAATATCACAGGGCATGCATTTAAGGTGAGGGGAAGTGGACAGAGAACACTACAACACAGCACAGGCCCTGTCCTTCAGCCCATAATATTGTGCCGACCTATTAACCTACTCTAAGATCAATCTAACCCTTCCCTCCCACATAGCCCTCCATTTTTCTATCATCTGTCACAATGTGCGCTGGCGATATCAGAACCCAAGTGTGGAGGAAAGACAGACTCCAACGTAGAGATGGTGACTAAAGTTTATTCATAAGAATTCTAACAAAACATCGGTGACTTGGCTGAGATGTAACATTCTCAAAATTAGGACCCTGCGATTAGTGCTAATCAGGAGTCCACTTAAATAATACAAATGACACAGAATCCCTCAGATTATCAAAATAAACAAAGTTTAAACAGAAAGCAGCAGGAGATCACATTACAAAGAGCAAGTCACTTGAGAAAAACACCAGGAAATGTAAATGATTTATGACTTTTGTTAAACAGAAACTAACCTAATTCATGTCCTCTAAAAACCTCTGGGACCAGTGCTCTCCGGCACCCTGCACAGTGCTAAAGAGTTCATCAAATCGTCAGAATCAGAATCACCTTATTGCCAGTATCTGACACACACCAGGACTGACCGTGGTTCAGTGCCAAGCTTAAAGCCCAGGACAATACCGTGACAGACAACACAATAGCAACCAACAATTCACAAGACAATAGTGCAAACAGCCACAAGCAATCAACAATTAGCATGAATGTCAATAGTCAAAAAAAATAAACATGAACATATGAGCATGTTTAATAATTATCAACAGAGCAAGGAGAGTTTAGGAAAGACCATTTATCGGATGTTGTGCAGGGACAGTCAGGGTATTACACCTGAGTGAGTTTTGTTGAGAAGCTGGATAGAAGCTTCAGAGATGACATGTAGACATGGTGAATTGATGAATAGGTGACTGCTAGGCTGGGTGGATGACAGCCGACGATCTTCTCCGCTGAGTGGACCACTCACTGCAGCCTGGACTTGGAGAGGGAGGAGGCGGTGGGAAACCAGACGGTGATAGAGGTGGTCACTACACTCTCAATGATGGCTGAGTAACAATTCATCAGGATGTGCCCTGACGTCTTAAATTTCCTTGGCTGGCGCAGGTAGATCAGTCTCTGCTATCTACCTGTCCAAGTGTTCCTTAAATGCCCTTGGTATATCTGCATCTACCAATATCCCTGGTGGGGCATTCCATGCACACATCACTCTCTGTAAAGAACTTACCTCTGACCTCCCCATTATACTTCCCTCTGATCACCTTAACATTGTGACCTCGGGTATTGGCTGTTGCCACCCTGGGGAAAAGTCTCTGGCTATCCACTCTTATCAGCTTGTGCTTTCACACAGTACTGTATTTGCCATCATGGAGTGGAGAGCAAGTCTATAAATCCAGTGAAAGCAAAGGATGTTGGGTATGGTGAGGGTGGAGCGCTGCAGGAGGGGTGTGGGGCAGGTGGCAGAGACGGGTACAGGGGGGTATGGTGAGGGTGGAGCGCTGCAGGAGGGGTGTGGGGCAGGTGGCAGAGACGGGTACAGGGGGGTATGGTGAAGGTGGAGCGCTGCAGGAGGGGTGTGGGGCAGGTGGCAGAGACGGGTACAGGGGGGTATGGTGAGGGTGGAGCGCTGCAGGAGGGGTGTGGGGCAGGTGGCAGAGACGGGTACAGGCACAACCAGCCATGGGACACCAGGCAAGGACATTTGATTCCAAACAATTGGTTTATTGATCATTACAGAATGTCTCTCTGGTGCTTCCCGCTCCCTCCCCTCTCCCTTCCCCTTTTCCCAACCATGATTCCCTCTCCCTGCCCCCTTCCCACTCTCAGTCCACAATAGAGACCCAGATCAGAATCAGGTTTATCATCACTCACATATGTCATGAATTTTGGGGGTTTTTTTGTGGCACCAGTACAGTGTAATACATAAAATCACTTCAGTACTGTGTAAAAGTCTCAGGCACCCCAGCGATATCTACTTGCCTGAGTCTTTTGCTCAAAAGGAATGTTCAGGACGGAGTATTGTACACAGAGAGTGGTGGCTGCTGGAGACAGGGGAGTTAAAGTGGATCTTAGCCAGACACAGGTTTGTACAGGGATTGCGGATGTGGATATAGACATTGTGGAGGGAGAAGGGATTGGTTTAGTTAGGTATTTGATTAGTTTGGCACAACACTAACGGGGCTGTTCTGTGCATGGGATCTCTGAGTGGTCGTGGGCCTTGGAGATGTTGCATCCACTGCCAGCTCCAGATGTCACACTACATGGAGTTTACACACTCGCCTTGTGACCCCGTGGGGTTCAGGTTCCTCCCACATCCCAACGACCCGTGGCTGCTGGGTCAGTTAGCCGCTGTCAATCGGTGGCACAGAACCTGGCCAGAGTAAGGGAAAAGTGGGGAGAAGAGACTACGGGGAGAAGTAGTGGATGGACTTTTTCTGTAAGCCAGCATAGACTCAGAGGTCATCAGGAAAGAAATGGGAATGCGGGGAAAATGTCATTGTGCTGAATCCAATGTAGAATACTACACTTCTCACTGGCTTGGTGAATCAGCCAGCATAATCGAAGACCCCACCCACCTCAGACATTCTCCCTTCTCCCCTCTCCCATCGGGCAGAAATTACAAAAAGCTGAAAGCACGTCCCACCAGGCTCAAGGACAGCTTCTGTCGGCCTATTGGGTGGTTCACTAGTATGAAAAGATGGAATCTTGACCTCACAGTCTACGTCAATGGCCGTCCGCATTATCGTCTACCTCACTGCACTTCCTCTGTAAATGTAACCCTTCGTTCTGCATTCTGTTATCGGATTCCTCCTTATTTATGAGTTTATTCATTTGTTTGTTTGTTTAATGAGAAACGGCTGGAGATGGCTCTTCCAGCCCTTTGAGCCATGCCTCTCAGCAATCCCTGATTTAACCCTAGTCTAATCATGGGACAATCCATAATGATCAATTAACCTACCAACTGGTACGTCATTGGACCATGGGAGGAGACCCACGACGTGGTCTCGAGCAACATGAAGCCGTGCCACCCGAAATGGAATCTGACTCGGCACCCATTGTTTGAAGTTCCTGTTCAGCACCTTGGCATACTTTATGTTGAAAATGAATAGATGTTGCACTTTTTCAGAAGCTTTTACACTTTATTGTGTATCATGATTGTTTCCTCTTATTCTCGCTAGATGTACTGTGTAAGTGATTAGATCTTGGGACACATGACAATAAAAACCATCCTTTCTCTTTGCTTCTTTGATTCCATTTCACGAGTTTTAAATGATATGGTTCCTTATGGTTACTACAGCCAGGTTTGGTAGTGGGGACAAGCTCTCACTACCTATTAAATGTTCTCAATGGCGTGCATCTCAAATGGACCCTGACAACCAAGACCAGCTCCTGGCCTTCATATGTGGCTTGGTACAAAGCCCAGCGAAACCGTTTCTACTGACAGGAGGGCTACTGACACCTTAAAACCAGTCACTGTGGGCAGATGGGGCTCGTCAGCTGTGGGTAGGAGAAGGAGAACTCTGATCTCAAACATCCCGTGCCTTGAGGCTATACCCACCCCGAGGAAAGGCTTCGGGAGGAAACCCTGATGGGAAGTTCCTGAGCTGGAGTCCCTACGGCATTCCTGTCGCGTTCAATGCCGCCGATGTCAAACTGTATCGGTCTCTGCCGTTCCTCTGCAATTTCCACCATCTCCAAAGGGATCATTCCTCTCAACGTGACTATACCTCCTCCCCCTCCCCCCCCCACCACCCCATCCCCACTTTCCACAGGGATTGCTCTCTCCAACATTTCTTTGTCCATTCCTTCCTCCCAATTAATTTCCCTCCTGGCACCTATTCCTGCAAGCAGCCAAAGTGATTCACCTGCCCATACACAAGCGTATTCTTTTGATTGCACGCAGCATAAGAAATAAAATGAATGATCCTGAAATTCAGCTACAGATCGGCAAGTATGACATTGTGGCCATCTCTGAAACTTGGCTAAAGGATGGCTGCTATTGGGAGCTGAACATCCAAGGATAGACGGTGTATTGGAAAGATAGGTTAGTAGGCAGAGGGGGCGGTGTGGCTCTGTGTATAAGAAATTAATATTAAGTCATTAGAAAGGGATGACATAGGATCGGAAAGTGTAGAGTCTCTATAGGTTGAGTTAAGAAACGACAAGGGTAAAAGGCAGTTGTATACAGGCCTCCAAACAGCAGCTGGGATGTGGATTACAAATTACAGCAGGAGATAGAAAAGGTGTGTCAGAAGGGCAATGTCATGATAATCGTTGGGGATTTTAACATGAAAGTGGATTGGGAAAACCAGGCCAGTACTGGACCTCAAGAGAGAGAATTTGTAGAATGTCTAAGGGATGGCTTTTTAGAACAGCTTGTTGTTGAGCCCACTAGGGGATTGGCTGTGCTGGACTGGGTGTTGTGCAATGATCCAGAGGTGATAAGAGAACTTAAGGTTAAGGAACCCTTAGGGAACAGTGATTACAATATGATCGAGTTCACTTTGAAATTTGAGAGGAAAATAATAAAATCCAATGTGTCAGTATTTCAGTGGAATAAAGGAAATTACAATGGGATGAGAGGGAAACTGGCCAAGGTTGACTGGAAAGGGACACTAGCGGGAAGGACAGCAAACCAGCAATGGCTGGAGTTTCTGCGAAAAATGAGGGAAGTGCAAGACAGATATACTCCAAATAAGAAGAAATTTTCAACGGGAAGAAGACACTACCATGGCTGACAAGTGAAGTCAGAGCCAAAGTAAAAGCAAAAGAGAGGGCACACAAGGAAACCAAAGCCAGTGGGAAGATAGAGGATTGGGAAGCTTGTAAAAAATTGCAGAAGGAAACTAAGAAGGTCATTAGGAAGGAAAAGATGAATTATGTAAGGAGGCTGGTGACTAATATCAAAGCTTTTTTAAGTAGATAAAGGGTAAAAGAGAGTTGAAGGTAGACATAGGACCAATAGAAAATGACACTGGAGATATTGTAATGAGAGACACAGAGATGGCAGAGGAACTGAATGTGTATTTTACAGCAGTCTTCACAGTGGAAGATGTCTGCAGTATATCAGACATTCAAGAGTGTCAGGGAAGTGAAGTATGTGCAGTGAAAATTATGACTGAGAAGGTGCTCGGGAAGGTGAATGATCTGAGGGTGGATAAATCTCCTGGACCTGATGGAATGCACCCTTGGGTTCTGAAGGAAGTAGCTGGAGAAATTGCAGCATTAGGGATGAGATTACAGAGAACCTGGAGGCACATGACAAGATGGGCCAAAGCCAGCATGGTTTCCTGAAAGGAAAATCCTGCCTGACTAACCTACTGCAATTTTTTGAGGAAATTACAAGCAGGGTAGACAAAGGAGATGCAGTAGGTGTGGTGTACTTGGATTTTCAGAAGGCTTTTGACAAAGTGCCGCACATAAGGCTGCTTAGCAAGATAAGAACCCATGGAATTACAGGGAAGTTACTAGCATGAGTGAAGCACTGGCTGATCAGCAGAAAACAGAGAGTGGGAATAAAGAGATCCTATTCTGGCTGGCTGCTGGTTATCAGTGCAGTTCCACAGGGGTCGGTGTTGGGACCGCTGCTTTTTACAATGTATGTCACTGATTTGGAATATGGGATTAATGGATTTGTGGCTAAATTTGCCGATGATACAAAGATAGGTGGAGGAGTGGGTAGTGTTGAGGAAACAACCTGCAGAGAGATTTAACACGAGGAAATCTGCAGATGCTGGAAATTCAAACAACAACACACACAAAATGCTGGTAGAACAGGCCAGGCAGCATCTATAGGAGAAGCACTGTCGATGTTTCAGGCAGACTATTATTTAGATGGGGAGAGAATTCAAAATGCAGAGATGCAAAGGGACTTGGGAGCCTTGTGCAGTTAACTTCCAGGTTGAGTCGGTGGTGAAGAAGGCAAATACAATATTGGCATTCATTTCTAGAGGTATAGAATATAAGAGCAGGGACGTGATGTTGAGGCTCTATAAGGCACTCGTGAGACCACACTTGGAGTATTGTGTGCAGTTTTGGGCTCCTTATTTTAGAAAGGATATACTGACGTTGGAGAGGGTTCAGAGAAGATTCATGAGAATGATTCCAGGAATGAAAGGGTTACTGTATGAGGAATGTCTGGCAGTTCTCGGGCTGTATTCCCTGGAGAATGAGGGGGGATCTCATAGAAACATTTTGAATGTTAAAAGGCCTGAACAGATTAGATATGGCAAAGCTATTTCCCATGGTAGGAGATTCTAGGACAAGACGGCACGACTTCAGGATTGAAGGATGTCCATTTAGAACTGAGCGGAGAAATTACTTTAGTCAGAGGTTGATAAATCTATGGAATTTGGTGCCACGAGCAGCTGTAGAGGCTGTCGTTGGGTGCATTTAAAGCAGAGGTAGACAGGTTCTTGATTTTAGCCAGGGCATCAAAGGGTATGGGGAGAAGGCAGAGGAATGGGGATGACTGGAAGAATTGGATTAGCCCATGATTGAATGGCGGGGAAGACTTGATGGATCAAATGGCCTACTTCTGCTCCTATATCTTATGATCTTATGGTTTTACAGATCCTCCCGCACCTCCATTCAGTTCTTCCGCTTCACCTGCAAAACTGTTCGGATCACCTATTGTATCTGGTGCTCCCGATGTGGCCTCCTCTACACTGGTGAGACCCGCTGTAAATTGGGGGGGGGGGGGCTGTTTCGTCGAGCACTTCCGTTCCATCTGCCAAAGGCCGAACTTCCTGTTGGTAAGACACTTTAATTCCGAATCCTGTTCCCATTCTGACATGTCGGTCCATGGCCTCCTCTTGTGCCAAGATCAGGCCGTCTTCAGAGAGGAAGAGCAGCACTTTATATTCCATCTGGGTAGCCTCCAAACTTTTCACATTCCTGTAAAAAAACTTTGCATCCCCTCCCCTCTTCTTTTCCTTACTCTGGCCTTTTACCTCTTCTCACCTGCCTACCACCCTCCCCTGGGTCCCCTCCTCCTTCCCTTCCTCCTGTGGTCCACTCTCCTTTCCTTCCTCTCCAGCCCTTCACCTTCCCCATCCACCTGGCTTCCCCTTTCCTCCTTCCCCTCCCCCCATCTTTTTATTCTGGATCTTCCCCATTCCTTCCCAGTCCTGAAGAAGTGTCCTGCCCAAAAGTTGACAGTTTATTCATTTCCTGACCTGCCGAGTTCCTCCAGTGTTTTGTGTGCGCTGATCTGATAATGTAACCCATTTACAGTGAATTGGAACTTAGTGGAGCTCCACTCTATCGCTACAAAGCTTAATATCACACTTCATTTACCACATGATTGAATGCAATGAGCCTCATTATACAGGAAAATGATGAACTATTCCCAGTAAAAACCCAAGAGTTCTGCCTTTTACTATTAAAGCCATAACGAGCAGTTCACTCGTGCCTCGCCGAGACTTGTAATTTTGCAGTTACCAAGAACCTGGATTCAGATTTATCGAGACACTACCTGCATTAGAGAGCATGTCTTATGAGGATAGGTTGAGTGAGTTAGGGCTTTTCTCTTTGCAGTAAAGGAGGATGAAAGGTACCTGTGGAATTTATTGCCACACTCAGCTGTGGAGGCCGTCATTGGGTATATTTAAAGCTGAGGTGGATAGGTCCTTGATTAGTCAGGGTGTCAAAGGTTACGGGGAGAAGACAGGAGAATGGGATTGAGAGGGATAATAAATCTGCCATGATGAAATGGGGGAGCAGACTCGATGGGCCGAATAGCCTAATCCTGCTCCTGTGTGTTGTAGTCTTATGGAGCTGAAAGAGGTGTGAAAGAGATAAGAAGCATGGACAGCAATGCCATTCTCCCAGGGCAGAAGTGGCTAGTACAAGAGGGTATAATTTTAAGGTGATTGGAGGGAAGTATAGAGGGTTATCAGAGGTAGGTTTTTTACAGCGGGTGCGTGGAACGCCCAGCCAGGGTTGGTGGTAGAGACAGATACACTAGGGACATTTAAGAAACTCTTAGATAGACACATGGATGAAAGAAAAATGGAGGGTTTTGTGGGAGAGAAGGGTTAGATTGAACTTCGAGTAGGTTAGAAGGTTGGCACAACATAATGGGTTGAAGGACCTGTACTTTGCTGTACGTAAACAACCCTAATGTCTCAAGTATCACTCCACAAACAATAAATTATGTTTTCATTGACAATTAAAACTCAGGAAGGTGGAGATGCACAGCAGATCAGACAGCTCCTGTGTTAGTGTTTCACCCAGATCGTTCAGCAGAATTGGGAAGAGTTTGGGCACCATGGTAGTGTAGCGGTTAGCACTACGCCATTACAGCTCGGACTGCCCGAGGTTGGAGTTCAATTCCAGAGTCCTCTGTGTGAGGTTTGTACGTCCTCCCTGTAGAGTGTGGGGGTTTACTCTGGGTGTTCCGATTCCCTCCCACAATCTAAAGATGCATCGATTACTGGATTAATTGGTCATTGTAAATTGTCCAGTGATTAGGCGGGGGTGAAGGTTGCTGGGCAGCACAGCTCAAGGGGCAGGAAGGACCTGTTCTGCACTGTATCTCAATAAATCAATCAATTAATCAATAGGTTAATAGATAGATAAGGTCCATTCCAGAGTCTTATCACAGCAGAATGCGGAATAATTTGTTCCAATTACGGAGAAAGTGCATTGCAGGTAGACAGTGAGGTAGAAGATCTTAACAAGGTAGAATGTGGCACATCTTATCATACAAGGGAACTATCAATTGATTTCATGGCAGCAGGGTAGAAGCTGTTTTGAGTCTGCTGGTACGTGTTTCCGGGTATTTGTATTTTCTGCCCAACGGTATGGAGGAAGAAGAGAGAATGTCCGTCGGGGTAGGTGAGATCTTCCATTATGCTGGCTGCTTCATAGAGGCAGGGAGAAGTGCCGAGTCCACGGGGGGCAGGTTTTCTCCAACCTCCATGCTGGGATATTTGTAGATCAGCTCCTCAGTTTGTCATCCAGGTGCATCCCCAGGTACTTGTAGGTATTCATCACATCCACGTCCTCACCATCAATACTAACAGGGACCGGTGCAGGCTTAGTCTTCCTAAAGTCCACCACCATCTCCTTTGCTTAGTGATGTTGACCTATTTTACCTTCAGGCATGTCTTTGAGTTCGTGGCCCACACCGTCAAAGCCATCATTCCTGGTGTGGTGAAGTGAATGGCCGTTCAAAGTAAATTTATTATCAGAGTGTGCATATGTCACCATGTACAACCCTGAGATTTGTGAGTTTGCAGGCATTCACAACAGAACAAAGAAGAAATACAGTAGAATCAATGAAAGACTACACACAACGATAGCGCTGGACGAAGGCCCAGGCTGTGATGCAGAGGGTGAGAAACATTGTCCAGAACAGCCAAGATTTTCCAAAGGGTTCTTTGTTCTACCACAGTCTCCGGTGTGCTCAGTTTGACTCCTATAACAAAGCCAGCTTTTCTAATCAGTTTATTGAGCCTGTTGGCATAACCCGTGTTGATGCCATTGCCCCCAGCACACCACAGCATGGAAGATTGTACTGGAGACAACAGACTGGTAGAACGTGCGAAGGAGAGGCCTGCATCCTCCAGAGGAGTTTAGTCTCCTCAGGAAATAGAGGCAACTTTGGCCCTTCTTGTACACAGCCTCTGTGTTGATACTCCACTCAGGTCTGTCATCCAGGTGCACCCCCAGGTACCTGTAAATCCTCACCACATCCACATCCTCACCATCAATAGTAACAGGGAGCAGTACAGGTTTAGTCTTCCTAAAGTCCATTACCATCTCCTTTGCTTAGTGATGTTGAGCTGCAAATGATTCAGCTGAACTGTTCAACAAAGTACCCCCTCCAACAGGGCCCTGTATTCATCCTCCTATCCTCCCTTTATACACCCAACTACTGCTGAGTCATCAGAGAATTTCTGGAGATGACATGACTCAGTGTGGTATCTAAAGTCCAAGGTATCCAGGGTAAACAGGAAGGGAGCCAATACAATCCCCCGTGGGGCCCCAGTGCTGTTTACACCCATGTCTGACACACAGCTCTGAAGCCACACAAACTGTGGCCTGCCGTCAGGTAGTCCATTACCCAGGATACAATGGAAGAGCCAATCTGCATTGAACGGAGTATTTCCCCCAGCAATGAGGGTTGTATGGTATTGAAGGCACTTGAGAAATGAAAAAACATGACCCTCACAGACCTACCCTGCTTATCCAAGTGGGAGGAGGCTCTGTTCAGCAGGTAGATGACAGCATCATTGACTCCAATGTGCTCCTGGTAGGTAAACTACAGGGGATTGAGGGCTGATCTGACCAGGAGTCGGAGGTGTGCCAGGACCAGCCCCTTGTGGTGAACTACATATACCTGTCTGGACTGCTCCTGTGGCTCCTCCCACAGACCCCTGTATAAAGGCGATTGAGGCCTGAGCCCGGCCTCATTCTCCAGGATGTAGTGTTGTTCATTCTTCCAGTCAATAAAAGCCGATATCTCGCTTCTTACGTCTCAGAGTGAGTTATTGATGGTGCATCACCCCTCTAAGCTCTTCATGATGTATGAAGACAAGGCCTCTGGACGGTAGTCATTCAAAACTTTTGGTTGGCCCTTCTTGGGTACTGGGAGCACACAAAATGTTTTCCACACAGTCGGGACCCTTTCCAGGCCGAGAATCAGATTGAAAATGCGCCGGAGAACTCCACACAGCTGCTCAACACACTCCTTCAGATAGACAGACAGAAAGACAGTTAGAAAGATATACAGACCAACAGATACATAGATAGACAGATAAGTAGGTAGAGAGACAGACAAATAGATAAATAACTAAATGAATAAATAATATCGAGAATATGACTAGTAGAGTTCTTGGAAATTAATCTATAAGTTGTGAAATCAGCTCTGAGTTGAGGTGAGTGAAGTTAACCACACCGGTTCAGGAGTCTGATGGTTGAGGGGTGATAACTGGTCCTGAACCTGGTGGTGTGGATCCTGTGCCTTCATCCTAAAGGAAGCAGTGGCCAGGATGGTGGTGGAGTGTGGGGGGTTTGGTCCTGGTGGTGTGGATCCTGTGCCTTCATCCTAAAGGAAGCAGTGGCCAGGATGGTGGTGGAGTGTGGGGGGTTTGGTCCTGGTGGTGTGGATCCTGTGCCTTCATCCTAAAGGAAGCAGTGGCCAGGATGGTGGTGGAGTGTGGGGGGTTTGGTCCTGGTGGTGTGGATCCTGTGCCTTCATCCTAAAGGAAGCAGTGGCCAGGATGGTGGTGGAGTGTGGGGGGTTTGGTCCTGGTGGTGTGGATCCTGTGCCTTCATCCTAAAGGAAGCAGTGGCCAGGATGGTGGTGGAGTGTGGGGGGTTTGGTCCTGGTGGTGTGGATCCTGTGCCTTCATCCTAAAGGAAGCAGTGGCCAGGATGGTGGTGGAGTGTGGGGGGTTTGGTCCTGGTGGTGTGGATCCTGTGCCTTCATCCTAAAGGAAGCAGTGGCCAGGATGGTGGTGGAGTGTGGGGGGTTTGGTCCGTGATGATGGATCCTGTGCCTTCATCCTAAAGGAAGCAGTGGCCAGGATGGTGGTGGAGTGTGGGGGGTTTTGTCCGTGATGATGGATGCTGTACCTTCATCCTAAAGGAAGCAGTGGCCAGGATGGTGGTGGAGTGTGGGGGGTTTTGTCCCTGATGATGGATGCTGTACCTTCATCCTAAAGGAAGCAGTGGCCAGGATGGTGGTGGAGTGTGGGGGGTTTGGTCCTGGTGGTGTGGATCCTGTGCCTTCATCCTAAAGGAAGCAGTGGCCAGGATGGTGGTGGAGTGTGGGGGGTTTGGTCCTGGTGGTGTGGATCCTGTGCCTTCATCCTAAAGGAAGCAGTGGCCAGGATGGTGGTGGAGTGTGGGGGGTTTGGTCCGTGATGTTGGATGCTGTACCTTCATCCTAAAGGAAGCAGTGGCCAGGATGGTGGTGGAGTGTGGAGGGTTTGGTCCGTGATGTTGGATGCTGTACCTTCATCCTAAAGGAAGCAGTGGCCAGGATGGTGGTGGAGTGTGGGGGGTTTGGTCCTGGTGGTGTGGATCCTGTGCCTTCATCCTAAAGGAAGCAGTGGCCAGGATGGTGGTGGAGTGTGGGGGGTTTGGTCCTGGTGGTGTGGATCCTGTGCCTTCTTCCTAAAGGAAGCAGTGGCCAGGATGGTGGTGGAGTGTGGGGGGTTTGGTCCTGGTGGTGTGGATCCTGTGCCTTCATCCTAAAGGAAGCAGTGGCCAGGATGGTGGTGGAGTGTGGGGGGTTTGGTCCTGGTGGTGTGGATCCTGTGCCTTCATCCTAAAGGAAGCAGTGGCCAGGATGGTGGTGGAGTGTGGGGGGTTTGGTCCTGGTGGTGTGGATCCTGTGCCTTCATCCTAAAGGAAGCAGTGGCCAGGATGGTGGTGGAGTGTGGGGGGTTTGGTCCTGGTGGTGTGGATCCTGTGCCTTCATCCTAAAGGAAGCAGTGGCCAGGATGGTGGTGGAGTGTGGGGGGTTTGGTCCTGGTGGTGTGGATCCTGCGCCTTCATCCTAAAGGAAGCAGTGGCCAGGATGGTGGTGGAGTGTGGGGGGTTTGGTCCGTGATGATGGATCCTGTGCCTTCATCCTAAAGGAAGCAGTGGCCAGGATGGTGGTGGAGTGTGGGGGGTTTGGTCCGTGATGATGGATCCTGTGCCTTCATCCTAAAGGAAGCAGTGGCCAGGATGGTGGTGGAGTGTGCGGGGTTTGGTCCTGGTGGTGTGGATCCTGTGCCTTCATCCTAAAGGAAGCAGTGGCCAGGATGGTGGTGGAGTGTGGGGGGTTTGGTCCTGGTGGTGTGGATCCTGTACCTTCATCCTAAAGGAAGCAGTGGCCAGGATGGTGGTGGAGTGTGGGGGGTTTGGTCCTGGTGGTGTGGATCCTGTGCCTTCATCCTAAAGGAAGCAGTGGCCAGGATGGTGGTGGATTGTGGGGGGTTTGGTCCTGGTGGTGTGGATCCTGTGCCTTCATCCTAAAGGAAGCAGTGGCCAGGATGGTGGTGGAGTGTGGGGGGTTTGGTCCTGGTGGTGTGGATCCTGTACCTTCATCCTAAAGGAAACAGTGGCCAGGATGGTGGTGGAGTGTGGGGTGTTTTGTCCCTGATGATGGATGCTGTACCTTCATCCTAAAGGAAGCAGTGGCCAGGATGGTGGTGGAGTGTGGGGGGTTTGGTCCATGATGATGGATGCTGTACCTTCATCCTAAAGGAAGCAGTGGCCAGGATGGTGGTGGAGTGTGGGGGGTTTGGTCCGTGATGATGGATGCTGTACCTTCATCCTAAAGGAAGCAGTGGCCAGGATGGTGGTGGAGTGTGGGGGGTTTGGTCCATGATGATGGATGCTGTACCTTCATCCTAAAGGAAGCAGTGGCCAGGATGGTGGTGGAGTGTGGGGGGTTTGGTCCTGGTGGTGTGGATCCTGTGCCTTCATCCTAAAGGAAGCAGTGGCCAGGATGGTGGTGGATTGTGGGGGGTTTGGTCCTGGTGGTGAAGATCCTGTGCCTTCATCCTAAAGGAAGCAGTGGCCAGGATGGTGGTGGAGTGTGGGGGGTTTGGTCCATGATGATGGATGCTGTACCTTCATCCTAAAGGAAGCAGTGGCCAGGATGGTGGTGGAGTGTGGGGGGTTTGGTCCTGGTGGTGTGGATCCTGTGCCTTCATCCTAAAGGAAGCAGTGGCCAGGATGGTGGTGGATTGTGGGGGGTTTGGTCCTGGTGGTGAAGATCCTGTGCCTTCATCCTAAAGGAAGCAGTGGCCAGGATGGTGGTGGAGTGTGGGGGGTTTGGTCCATGATGATGGATGCTGTACCTTCATCCTAAAGGAAGCAGTGGCCAGGATGGTGGTGGAGTGTGGGGGGTTTGGTCCGTGATGATGGATGCTGTACCTTCATCCTAAAGGAAGCAGTGGCCAGGATGGTGGTGGAGTGTGGGGGGTTTGGTCCATGATGATGGATGCTGTACCTTCATCCTAAAGGAAGCAGTGGCCAGGATGGTGGTGGAGTGTGGGGGGTTTGGTCCTGGTGGTGTGGATCCTGTGCCTTCATCCTAAAGGAAGCAGTGGCCAGGATGGTGGTGGATTGTGGGGGGTTTGGTCCTGGTGGTGAAGATCCTGTGCCTTCATCCTAAAGGAAGCAGTGGCCAGGATGGTGGTGGAGTGTGGGGGGTTTGGTCCGTGATGTTGGATGCTGTACCTTCATCCTAAAGGAAGCAGTGGCCAGGATGGTGGTGGAGTGTGGGGGGTTTGGTCCTGGTGGTGTGGATCCTGTGCCTTCATCCTAAAGGAAGCAGTGGCCAGGATGGTGGTGGAGTGTGGGGGGTTTGGTCCTGGTGGTGTGGATCCTGTGCCTTCATCCTTAAGGAAGCAGTGGCCAGGATGGTGGTGGAGTGTGGGGGGTTTGGTCCTGGTGGTGTGGATCCTGTACCTTCATCCTAAAGGAAGCAGTGGCCAGGATGGTGGTGGAGTGTGGGGGGTTTGGTCCTGGTGGTGTGGATCCTGTGCCTTCATCCTAAAGGAAGCAGTGGCCAGGATGGTGGTGGAGTGTGGGGGGTTTGGTCCGTGATGATGGATCCTGTGCCTTCATCCTAAAGGAAGCAGTGGCCAGGATGGTGGTGGAGTGTGGGGGGTTTGGTCCTGGTGGTGTGGATCCTGTGCCTTCATCCTAAAGGAAGCAGTGGCCAGGATGGTGGTGGAGTGTGGGTGGTTTGGTCCTGGTGGTGTGGATCCTGTGCCTTCATCCTTAAGGAAGCAGTGGCCAGGATGGTGGTGGAGTGTGGGGGGTTTGGTCCTGGTGGTGTGGATCCTGTACCTTCATCCTAAAGGAAGCAGTGGCCAGGATGGTGGTGGAGTGTGGGGGGTTTGGTCCTGGTGGTGTGGATCCTGTACCTTCATCCTAAAGGAAGCAGTGGCCAGGATGGTGGTGGAGTGTGGGGGGTTTGGTCCTGGTGGTGTGGATCCTGTGCCTTCATCCTAAAGGAAGCAGTGGCCAGGATGGTGGTGGAGTGTGGGGGGTTTGGTCCTGGTGGTGTGGATCCTGTGCCTTCATCCTAAAGGAAGCAGTGGCCAGGATGGTGGTGGAGTGTGGGGGGTTTGGTCCTGGTGGTGTGGATCCTCTGCCTTCATCCTAAAGGAAGCAGTGGCCAGGATTGTGGTGGATTGTGGGGGGTTTGGTCCTGGTGGTGTGGATCCTGTGCCTTCATCCTTAAGGAAGCAGTGGCCAGAATGGTGGTGGAGTGTGGGGGGTTTTGTCCTGGTGGTGTGGATCCTGTACCTTCATCCTAAAGGAAGCAGTGGCCAGGATGGTGGTGGAGTGTGGGGTGTTTTGTCCCTGATGATGGATGCTGTACCTTCATCCTAAAGGAAGCAGTGGCCAGGATGGTGGTGGAGTGTGGGGGGTTTGGTCCATGATGATGGATGCTGTACCTTCATCCTAAAGGAAGCAGTGGCCAGGATGGTGGTGGAGTGTGGGGGGTTTGGTCCTGGTGGTGAGGATCCTGTGCCTTCATCCTAAAGGAAGCAGTGGCCAGGATGGTGGTGGAGTGTGAGGGGTTTGGTCCGTGATGTTGGATGCTGTACCTTCATCCTAAAGGAAGCAGTGGCCAGGATGGTGGTGGAGTGTGGGGGGTTTGGTCCTGGTGGTGTGGATCCTGTGCCTTCATCCTAAAGGAAGCAGTGGCCAGGATGGTGGTGGAGTGTGGGGGGTTTGGTCCTGGTGGTGTGGATCCTGTGCCTTCATCCTAAAGGAAGCAGTGGCCAGGATGGTGGTGGAGTGTGGGGGGTTTGGTCCTGGTGGTGTGGATCCTGTGCCTTCATCCTAAAGGAAGCAGTGGCCAGGATGGTGGTGGAGTGTGGGGGGTTTGGTCCTGGTGGTGTGGATCCTGTGCCTTCATCCTAAAGGAAGCAGTGGCCAGGATGGTGGTGGAGTGTGGGGGGTTTGGTCCTGGTGGTGTGGATCCTGTGCCTTCATCCTAAAGGAAGCAGTGGCCAGGATGGTGGTGGAGTGTGGGGGGTTTGGTCCTGGTGGTGTGGATCCTGTGCCTTCATCCTAAAGGAAGCAGTGGCCAGGATGGTGGTGGAGTGTGAGGGGTTTGGTCCGTGATGATGGATCCTGTGCCTTCATCCTAAAGGAAGCAGTGGCCAGGATGTTGGTGGAGTGTGGGGGGTTTGGTCCTGGTGGTGTGGATCCTGTACCTTCATCCTAAAGGAAGCAGTGGCCAGGATGGTGGTGGAGTGTGGGGGGTTTGGTCCTGGTGGTGTGGATCCTGTGCCTTCATCCTAAAGGAAGCACTGGCCAGGATGGTGGTGGAGTGTGGGGGGTTTGGTCCGTGATGATGGATCCTGTGCCTTCATCCTAAAGGAAGCAGTGGCCAGGATGGTGGTGGAGTGTGGGGGGTTTGGTCCTGGTGGTGTGGATCCTGTGCCTTCATCCTAAAGGAAGCAGTGGCCAGGATGGTGGTGGAGTGTGGGTGGTTTGGTCCTTGTGGTGTGGATCCTGTGCCTTCATCCTTAAGGAAGCAGTGGCCAGGATGGTGGTGGAGTGTGGGGGGTTTGGTCCTGGTGATGTGGATCCTGTACCTTCATCCTAAAGGAAGCAGTGGCCAGGATGGTGGTGGAGTGTGGGGGGTTTGGTCCTGGTGGTGTGGATCCTGTGCCTTCATCCTAAAGGAAGCAGTGGCCAGGATGGTGGTGGAGTGTGGGGGGTTTGGTCCTGGTGGTGTGGATCCTGTGCCTTCATCCTAAAGGAAGCAGTGGCCAGGATGGTGGTGGAGTGTGGGGGGTTTGGTCCTGGTGGTGTGGATCCTGTGCCTTCATCCTAAAGGAAGCAGTGGCCAGGATGGTGGTGGAGTGTGGGGGGTTTGGTCCTGGTGGTGTGGATCCTGTGCCTTCATCCTAAAGGAAGCAGTGGCCAGGATGGTGGTGGATTGTGGGGGGTTTGGTCCTGGTGGTGTGGATCCTGTGCCTTCATCCTAAAGGAAGCAGTGGCCAGGATGGTGGTGGAGTGTGGGGGGTTTGGTCCTGGTGGTGTGGATCCTGTACCTTCATCCTAAAGGAAGCAGTGGCCAGGATGGTGGTGGAGTGTGGGGTGTTTTGTCCCTGATGATGGATGCTGTACCTTCATCCTAAAGGAAGCAGTGGCCAGGATGGTGGTGGAGTGTGGGGGGTTTGGTCCATGATGATGGATGCTGTACCTTCATCCTAAAGGAAGCAGTGACCAGGATGGTGGTGGAGTGTGGGGGGTTTGGTCCTGGTGTTGAGGATCCTGTGCCTTCATCCTAAAGGAAGCAGTGGCCAGGATGGTGGTGGAGTGTGGGGGGTTTGGTCCGTGATGTTGGATGCTGTACCTTCATCCTAAAGGAAGCAGTGGCCAGGATGGTGGTGGAGTGTGGGGGGTTTGGTCCTGGTGGTGTGGATCCTGTGCCTTCATCCTAAAGGAAGCAGTGGCCAGGATGGTGGTGGAGTGTGGGGGGTTTGGTCCGTGATGATGGATGCTGCTTTCTTGCGGCATCTCTGTTTTTTTAAGATGTGCTCACTGACGGGGAGGTGACTGACCGAGCTGAATCCACTACTTCTTGTAGACTTTTCCGTTCTAGTTTCAGTCCCTGGCTTTCGTAGCCAATTAAAAGCTTCAGTACCTTCAGAAAAGGGGCATTCCCTCTGTGGAGTTCTCTGTCTGAATTCTGGAGCCCAATTCAAGATTCGAGATTGTTTAATTTCATTTCCAGTATGTAAGTGTAAAGAAGAATGAGCTCATTGTCACTTCGATCCAATGCTGTGCAAAAAAATCCACAGTAAGACAGGAAACACATTAATAATAATAAAACAAACCACAGGGCTGTCTCTGCGTATGGTGACTTACAGAAAATGATAAAGTAGTGGTGGTGGGTTAGTGAGTGGAAGCTTTGATCAGCCTTTCTGCTTGGGCTATCTCTGGATTAAAACTCTAGAATTAGGTGCCACAGTAGCGTAGTGATTAGTGCAACACTATTATAGCTTGGGGCATCGGAGTTCGAAGATCTTTTCCGACATCATCTGTAAGGAGTGTGTAGATGTGCCATTCGTGGGACGAGCTTTACCAGCGATGGGCTGGACCGTATTCATTACTTTTTGTAGGATTTTCCATTCAAAGGCATTGGTGTTTCCATACCAGGCCATGATGGAGCCACTCTCCACCACACATCGATAGAACTTTGTCAAAGTTCGTTATAGCTGGAGTTCATTTGGAAGCAGCGAGGGGAAATGTTACAAGTCACTCTCTGCTTAACACACAATAAAAAAGTGCTTTATATAACAGGGAGCAGCCACTATTAATTACAATTAATAATAGAGTTACTGGCAGCCAGCCCAGCGAATTCAAACACGATTACAGTGCCTGATGTACTTGTGTACACAGAGAACTAATTTCAGAGCCTGTAATTGATTCAGGGTGGCAGACAGTGTGAGGGAACTGTGACAAGTTAATCGAACCCAAGTGCACTCATTAACTCTGCCTTCTCCTGCAAAGTGAGTTTCTGACAAAACAGTGTTCTCACCACTTCCATGCTCCCTCTTTGTTTGATCAACACAATCAGTTCCATTATTCACACAATTAGCCGCTCTCCTACAGCTGGGCCGTGTAGCCAGGTAAGGGCAGTTCCACCCGACACCCGTCCAAAGTCTACAGAATCCAGTCTGTTAGCAAGAGAACTCGAAACACTGGAAACACTCAGTAGGTCAGGCAGCGCCTGTGGAGAGAGAGATTTCACCAATCCAGTGACCCAGGGTTAGATGCTGGTCTCTGGTGCTGTCTGTGTGGAGTTTGCATGCTCTCCTAGTGACCAGGTGGGTTTCCCTGTGAGACTTCAGTTTCCTCACAAAACCCATGGTGGGGTAATCAGTCACTGTGAATTGCCCCCAGTGTGTGGGTGAGTGGCAAAATAATCAACAGGCAGAGAGAGAGGGGGAGAGAGAGAGAGAGAGAGAGGGGGGGGGGAGAGAGAGAGAGGGAGAGAGAGAGAAAGAGAGAGAGGGGGGAGAGAGAGAGAGGGTGAGAGAGTGAGAGAGAGAGTGAGAGAGAGAGAGAAAGAGGGAGAGGGAGAGAGAGAGGGAGCGAGGGAGAGAGAGAGTGAGAGAGAGCGAGGGAGAGAGAGAGAGGGAGAGAGAGAAAGAAAGAGAGAGGGAGCGAGGGAGAGAGAGGGAGAGAGAGGGAGCGAGGGAGAGAGAGAGGGGGAGAGAGAGAGGGAGGGAGGGGAGAGAGAGAGAGGGAGAGAGAGGGAGGTGGGAGAGAGAGGGAGAGAGAGAGAGAAAGAGAGAGGGAGAGAGAGGGAGAGGGAGAGAGAGAGGGAGAGAGGGAGAGAGAAAGGGGGGAGAGAGAGGGGGGAGAGAGAGAGGGAGAGAGAAAGGGGGAGAGGGTGAGAGTGAGAAGGAGAGGGAGAGAGGGTGAGAGAGAGGGAGAGAGAGAGGGGGAGAGGGAGAGAGAGAGAGGGGGAGAGAAAGGGGGAGAGAAAGGGGAGAGAGAGAGGGAGAGAGAGAGTGAGGGAGAGTGATGGAGCGAGAGGGAGTGAGAGACATAAAGAATGAGAGAGTGAGAGAGGGAGAAGACACTGAAGGAATGGGAATAAGGAATGAGGGGGAGTGGGACTAATGGGAGTGCTCCCATGAGAGCTGGCCTGAATTGGATGGGCTGAGTAGTCTCTATTGAATAGGGAGAATCCCAGGAAGAATGAGTGAGCTCTGGAGAGAGAGGAGAAGCTGGAGAGACTGCCCAGGCCACAGCTGTTTTCTCTGGGACTGAGCGGAGTTTTAATTGAGGCCTATTAAATTTCGAGAAACCTAGGAAGTGTGAACAGGAAGGATAAGGTTCCTTAGCAAGGAAGAAAATAACCACAGAACACTGATTCAACTGGTAGAGAGATTGGGGGAAGTTGAGAAAATATCATTTCACTTGATGAGTGAGGAAGTCATCACTAAGAGGACGGTGGAGCAGAAATTCTCCCCACGTTTAACCAGAATGAGGTGTCAGACAGCCACGCGCTGTGGCTAACGGACCGCACAGTGGATAATCCCAAAGACACCCCTCGGTCAGCACAGACATAGTGCACCGAGTGGCCTCGTTCTGTACCCCGTCCAAAGATGTGGGGTGCGAAAGGTCAGAGTCATTTTGAAATTCAGAACAGCAGTGATTTAGAACAAATTGTTGAAAGAACATGGCATGTCATGCACTGCCTGTGGTGAGAATGGACTCCATCATCCAGGTCGTGCTCTCTTCTTGCTACTGCCATCAGGGAGAACATACAAAAGCCTCAGGTCCCACACCACCAGGTTCAGGAACAGTTATCACCCTACAACCATCAGGCTCCTGAACCAGTGTGGATAACTTCACTCACCTCAACTCTGAACTGAGCCTAGGGTCCCACACCACCAGGTTCAGGAACAGTTATTACCCTACAACCATCGGGCTCCTGAACCAGTGTGGATAACTTCACTCACCTCAACTCTGAACTGAGCCTGGGGTCCCACACCACCAGGTTCAGGAACAGTTATTACCCTACAACCATCAGACTCCTGAACTGGTGTGGATAACTTCACTCACCTCAACTCTGAACTGAGCCTAGGGTCCCACACCACCAGGTTCAGGAACAGTTATTACCCTACAACCATCAGACTCCTGAACCAGTGTGGATAACTTCACTCACCTCAACTCTGAACTGAGCCTGGGGTCCCACACCACCAGGTTCAGGAACAGTTATTACCCTACAACCATCAGGCTCCTGAACCAGTGTCGATAACTTCACTCACCTCAACTCTGAACTGAGCCTGGGGTCCCACACCACCAGGTTCAGGAACAGTTATTACCCTACAACCATCAGACTCCTGAACCAGTGTGGATAACTTCACTCACCTCAACTCTGAACTGAGCCTAGGGTCCCACACCACCAGGTTCAGGAACAGTTATCACCCTTCAAGCATCAGGCTCCTGAACCAGCGAGGATAACTTCACTCACCTCAACTCTGAACTGAGCCTAGGGTCCCACACCACCAGGTTCAGGAACAGTTATTACCCTACAACCATCAGACTCCTGAACCAGTGTGGATAACTTCACTCACCTCAACTCTGAACTGAGCCTAGGGTCCCACACCACCAGGTTCAGGAACAGTTATTACCCTACAACCATCAGACTCCTGAACCAGTGTGGATAACTTCACTCACCTCAACTCTGAACTGAGCCTGGGGTCCCACACCACCAGGTTCAGGAACAGTTATCACCCTTCAAGCATCAGGCTCCTGAACCAGCGAGGATAACCTCACTCACCCCAGCATGGGACTGACTGCACAACATATGAATTCACTTTGAAGGGCTCTAGAACTCGTGTTCTCAGTATTATTTATTTATTTTGCATTTGCGGAGTTTGTCTTCCTTCGCACGTTGGTTGTTCGTCTGTCTTCGTGCGTAGTCATTCACTGATCCTATTCTATTTCTTTGTTCCACTGTGACTGCCTGCAAGAAAAGGAATCTCAGGCAGCATACATATCATTTACTTCAAACTTTGAAATGAAAAGACGATGCCTTAAAAAAGGTGACATTTGTCATTAAGGATCCTCATCACCCCGGACATGCCCTCTTCTCATTGCTACCATCAGGGAGGAGGTACAGGAGCCTGAAGACACACGCTCAATGTTTTAGGAACAGCTTCTTCCTCACCATCATCAGTTTTCAGATGGACAATGAGCTCATGGACCCCAGCTCACTATTTTATTTCTTTCTGCTCTCTATTTGCATTACTTACAGTGGCGCTAGAAAGTTTGTGACCCTGTAGAATGCCTTCTATTTCTGCATAAATATGTGATCAGATCTTCACGGAAGTTCTAAAACTACATAAAGAGAACCCCATTAAACAAGTAACGCAAAAAAACATTATATTTCTTCATTTATTTATCGAGAAAAATGATCCAATATTACATGTATTTGTTGGAAAAAATATTTGACCTTTGATTTCAGTAACTGGTGTGACCCCCCCTTGTACAGAAATAACTTCAACTAGACGTTTCCAGTAACTGTTGATCAGTCCTGTACATCAGTTTGGAGGAATTTTAGGTCATTCCTCCTTACAAAACTGCTTCAGCTCTGAGATGTTGGTGGGCTTCCTTGCATGAACTGCTTGCTTCCGGTCCTTTCACAGCAGTTCCATAGGATTAAGGTCAGGACTTTGCCTGGGCCGTTCCAAAACACAAATTTTCTTCTTTTTAAACCGTTCTGTTGTTGATTTACTCTTGTCTTTCGGGACATTGTCTTGTTGCATTGTTCAACTTCTAGTCAGCTTCAAGTGACAGACAGCTACCCGGACATTCTCCTGTAAAATGTCTTGATACAATTTTGAATTCTTTGTTCCCTCATCCATTGCAAGCTGTCCAGGCCCTGAGGCAGCAAAGCAGCCCCAACCATGATGCTCCTTCCTCTAAGCTTCACAGTTGGAATGAGGTTTTGGTGTTGGTGTGCATTGCCCTTTTCCGTCCGAACATGGTGATGTGCATTTCTTGTGCAGTTCAGCTTTTGTTTCATCTACCCACAGACCATTGGCCCGAAGGCATTGTAGACCATCCAGATAGTTTTTTTTAACAAACTTGTGATGTGGTGCAAAGTTTTTTTTTGGAGAGCAGTGGTTTCCTCCAATGAACACAATTCTTGTTCAGTGTTGTTCTTATAGTGGACACATGAACAGAGACTTTAGCAAGTTCTAGAGATTTCTGCAGATCCTTTACTGTTACTCTTGGGTTCTTTTTCACCTCCTTCAGTTTGCACATTGTGGTCTTGGTGTGATCTTTGCAGGACGCCCATTCATGGGGAGAGTAGCAACAAGACGAGTTTCCTCCATTTGTAGGCAATCAGTCTTACTGTGGACTGATGAACACTCAGGTCTTTAGAAATACTTTTGTAGCCTTTTCCAGCTTCATGCATCTCTACAATTCTCCTTCTAAAGTCCTCTGAAAGTTGTTTTGATGGAGGCATAGTGCACATAAACAGAGCTTTCTTGCAACGAGCAGACTCTGTCAGTAACCTGACTTTGTGTGTCTTTTTTCTAGGGCAGGGCATCTCTACAACCCACACCTCCAATCTCATCTCATTGATTGGAACACCTGACTCCAAACAGCTTTTGTAGAATGCATTACCCCGGAGGTTCACATACTTTATCCAACAAATAGATGTAATATTGTATCATTTTTCTCAATAAATAAACAAATAGTATAATTTTTGTGTTATTTGTTTAATTGGGTTCGCTTTATCTAGTTTTAGGACTTGCATGAAGATCTGATCACATTTGAGGTCGTATTTATGCAGAAATAGGGAAAATTTGACAGGGTTCACAAACTTTCTAGCACCACTGTATTTAAATTTTTAATATATATTTCTTACTGTAATATCTAGTTTTTTTGATTATGTCTTTCACTGTACGGCTGCTGCAAAACAACAGATTTCACAGCACATGCCAGTGTTATTAATCCCGATTCGGGTTCATTGTTGAGGCTGAGGACCCTTTCTGAGGACATGGCTCTGCTGAGTTCCTCCGGAATTTTGTGTGTGGTGCTCCAACATCTGCAGAACCTCTTTTAGACAATAGACAATAGGTGCAGAAGTAGACCATTCGGCCCTTTGAGCCTGCACCGCCATTTTGAGATCATGGCTGATCAACTACTATCAATACCCGGTTCCTGCCTTGTCCCCATATCCCTTGATTCCCCTATCCATAAGGTACCTATCTAGCTCCTTCTTGAAAGCATACAGAGAATTGGCCTCCACTACCTTCCGAGGCAGTGCATTCCAGACCCCCACAACTCTCTGGGAGAAGAAGTTTTTCCTTAACTCTGTCCTAAATGACCTACCCCTTATTCTCAAACCATGCCCTCTGGTAATGGGCTCTCCCAGCATCTGGAACATATTTCCTGCCTCTGTCTTGTCCAATCCCTTAATAATCTTATATGTTTCAATCAGATCCCCTCTCAATCTCCTTAATTCCAGCGTGTACAAGCCCAGTCTCTCTAACCTCTCTGCATAAGACAGTCCAGACATCCCAGGAATTAACCTCGTGAATCTACGCTGCACTTCCTCTACAGCCAGGATGTCCTTCCTTAAGCCTGGAGACCAAAACTGAACACAATACTCCAGGTGTGGTCTCACCAGGGCTCTGTACAAATGCAAGAGGATTTCCTTGCTCTTGTACTCAATTCCCTTTGTAATAAAGGCCAACATTCCATTAGCCTTCTTCACTGCCTGCTGCACTTGCTCATTCACCTTCAGTGACTGATGAACAAGGACTCCTAGATCTCTTTGTATTTCTCCCTTACCTAACTCTACACCGTTCAGATAATAATCTGCCTTCCTGTTCTTACTCACAAAGTGGATAACCTCACACTTATTCACATTAAACGTCATCTGCCAAGTATCTGCCCACTCACCCAGCCTATCCAAGTCACCCTGAATTCTCCTAACATCCTCATCACATATCACACTGCCACCCAGCTTAGTATCATCAGCAAATTTGCTGATGTTATTTTCAATGCCTTCATCCAAATCGTTGACGTAAATTGTAAACAGCTGTGGTCTCAATACCGAGCCCTGTGGCACCCCACTAGTCACCACCTGCCATTCCGAGAAACACCCATTCACCGCTACCCTTTGCTTTCTATCCGCCAATCAGTTTTCTATCCATGTCAATGTCTTCCCCCCGATGCCCTGCGCTTTGATTTTACCCACCAATCTCCTATGTGAGACCTTATCAAATGCCTTCTGAAAATCGAGGTACACTACATCCACTGGATCTTCCCCGTCTAACTTCCTGGTTACATCCTCGAAAAACTCCAACAGATTAGTCAAGCATGATTTACCCTTGGTAAATCCATGCTGGCTCGGCCCAATCCTATCACTGCTATCTAGATATGCCATTATTTCATCCTTAATAATGGACTCTAGCATCTTCCCCGCCACCGATGTCAGGCTGACAGGTCGATAGTTCTCTGTTTTCTCCCTCCCTCCTTTCTTAAAAAGTGGGATAACATTAGCCATTCTCCAATCCTCAGGAACTGATCCTGAATCTAAGGAACATTGGAAAATGATTACCAATGCATCCACAATTTCCAGGGTCACCTCCTTTAGTACCCTAGGGTGCAGACCATCCGGACCTGGGGATTTGTCAGCCTTCAGTCCCATCAGTCTACTCATCACCGTTTCCTTCCGAATGTCAATCTGTTTCATTTCCTCTGTTACCCTCTGTCCTTGGCCCATCCATACATCTGGGAGATTGATGGTGTCTTCAGCAGTTCCTTCAAGGGACGTTAGAGTGGCTCGAACTAGATTACAATTGGCTTCCTGGATCCCATCTGCCTGTTTGCCTCCGCCTCATCTCCTTCCGCATTATGAAGCCTGGTGATCATTCCCATCTCCATGGTGAACTGAGATACTTCATCAATTTCTGTTTACTCAAAAACGGGGGGCAAAGTGATGTTGCTTCCTCACAGCCCCCAGTGATCCCGACCACTTCTGTTCTCCAGTGATGTCATAGAGTCGTAGAAAAGTACAGCACAGAAACAGGCCCTTTGGCCCATCTAGTCTGTGCCAAAATCATTTAAACTGCCTGCTCCCATCGACCTGCCCTCCATATCCCTACCATTGATGTACCTATCCAAAACTTCCCTTAAACATTGAAATCGAGCTCACATGCACCACTTGCAATGGCAGCTCATTCCACACTCTCACCACCCTCTGAGTGAAGAAGTTTCCCCTCGTGTTCCCATTAATCTTTACCTTTCACGCTTAACCCATGACCTCTAGTCGTAGTCCCACCCAAACTCAGTACAAAAAGCCAGCTTGCATTTACCCTATCTATACCCCTCATAATTTTGTATACCTCTATCAAATCTCCTCTCAATCTTCTACATTTGAAGGAATAAAGTCCTAACCTGTTCAATCTTTCCCTATAACACAGATCCTTGGCAACATCCTTGTAAATTCTCTCTGTGCTTTCAACCTTATTTACATCTTTCCTGTAATTAGGTGACCAAAACTGCACACAATACTCCAAATTAGGCCTCACCAATGTCTTACACAACTTCAACATAGCATCCCATCTCCTGTACTCAATACTTTGATTTATGAAGGCCAATTTGCCAAAAGCTTTCTTTATGACCCTATCAACCTGTGCAGCCACTTTCAATGAACTATGGCCTTGTATTGCCAGATCCCTTTGTCCTACTGCACTCCTCACTCCTCACCATCCTACCGTTCACTGTGTAAGATCTACCCTGGTCGCACTTGTCTGCAGTAAATTCTATTTGCCATTTTTCCAGCTGGTCCAGATCCCACTGCAAGCCATGATAGACGTCCTCACTGTCCACTACACCCCAATCTTGTTGACATCACTAAGATGCTGGAAATCCAGGGCAACACACACAGAACGCTGGAAGAGCTCAGCAGGCCTGGCAGCATCTATGGAGGGGAATTAAAAGACAATGTTTCGGGCTGAGACACTTGAGCAGGACTGGAAAGGAAGAGGGAAGATGCCAGAATAGGAAGGTGCGGGGAGGGGAAGGAGGACAGGCTAGAAGGTGATAGGTGAAGCCAGGTGGGTGGGGAAGAATTGGTTGTCACAGTGACATCTTTATCTCACATTATCCTGATCGAGTCTGATCTGGTTTTGTTTCCTTCTGGTTATCTGAATCCTCCCCACATCTGCCTAGTCTAGCCCTCGGGTGGAAGAAACATCCCTCCATCAGCAATTCAGGTATCAGAGTACTAATTAAGGATTCCCTTACTTGCAGGCTGAGTCTGTAGAGAAGAAGGCAATTGTAATGTTAGCATTCATTTCAAGAGGGCTGGAATATAAAGGCAAGGGTATACTGGCACATACACTCACTTTATTAAGTACACCCGTACACCTGCTCGTTAATGCGAATATCTGATTAGCCAATCACGTAGCAGCAACTCAATTCATAGACGCATGCAGACGTTGTCAAGAGTCAGTTGCTGTTGATCAGACCAAACACGGGGAATGGGGAAAAAATGTGATCTAAGTGACTTTGACTGTTGGTGCCAGATGGGGTGGTTTGAGTATCTCAGAAACTCACGCACAACAGTCTCTAGAGTTTACAGAGAATGGTGCAAAAAACAAAAAAAAAAGTCCAGTGAGAGGCGGTTCTGAGGGTGGAAACACCTTGTTAACGAGAGAGGTCAGAGAAGAACAGCCAGACTGACAGGAAGGTGACAGTAACTCTAATAACCACACGTTACAACAGTGGTGTGCAGAAGAGCATCTCTGAATGCACAACACGTTGAACCCTGAAGTGGATGGGCTACAGCAGCAGAAGACCACGAACCTACACTCAGTGGCCAATTTATTAGGGTCAGGGGTACCTAATAAAGTGACCACTGAGTCTGTAGTGAGCAATTTTGGGCGGCATGGTTGCACAGTGTTTACCACAAAGCTTTACTGCACCAGCAATCAGTGATCGTGGTTCAATTCCCACCGCCGTCTGTACGTTGTCCCCATGACTGTGTGGATTCCAAGCAGGTGCTCCGGTTTCCTCCCACGTTCAAAAGACGTACGGATAGGTTAGTAAATTGCGGGCATTCTACATGGGCGTCGGAAGTGTACTGATACTGTGCACTGCCCCCCAGCACATCCTCGGACTGTGTCGGTCGTTGATGCAAACGACAGATTTCACTGATGTACAGTAGGGTGCAAAAGTTTTAGGCACGTAGATTTAGCCAGGGTGCATGAGTCTTTTGCACAGTATTGTAGTAATTTCATGTATTGCACTGTACTGCTGCCACAAACACAAAGCAAATTTCCTGACATATGTGAGTGATGATAAACCTGATTCTGATATGGGTCTCTGTTGTGGACTGAGAGTGGGAAGGGGGCAGGGAGAGGGGAATCATGGTTGGGAAAAGGGGAAGGAAGAGGGGAGGGAGTGGGAAGCACCAGAGAGACATTCTGTAATGATCAATAAACCAATTGTTTGGAATCAAATGACCTTGCCTGGTGTCTCAGGGCTGGGTGTGTCTGTACCTGTGCCAACCCCCACCCCTAGCACTCCTCCTCTGCCATCTGTCCCACACCCCTCCCGCAGCACTCCACCCTCACCATTCCCAACATCCTTTGCTCCCACCAGATTTACAAATTTGATCTCCACTCCACGTTTACAAACACAGTACTGAGCAAAGCTTTTAGACACCCTAATTATTTATATGTGACTTCTGCATAGTACTGTACATGTGACAAGTAATCAAAGAACAATAGATATTGGGAATATGGATTTTAGTAAGGCATTTGATAAGGTTCCCCATGGTCAGCACCTTCTGAAATACAGGAGGCATGGGATCCAGGGAAATTTGACAGCATTGATTCAGAATTGGCTTGTCCACAGAATGCAGATGATGGTAGTAGAAGGAACAGATTCTGCATGGAGATCGGTGACCTGTGGTGTTCCGCAGGGACCCTGCTCTTTGTCACTTTTATAAATGACTTGGATGAGGAGGTGGAGGGTGGGTCAGTAAGCTTGCAGATGACACAAAGGTTGTTGGTGTTGTGGATGGTGTAGAAGGTTGTCGTAGGTTACAACGGAATATAGATAGGATGCAGAGCTGGGCTGAGAGGTGGCGATGGCGTTCAATCGGGAAAAGTGTGCAGTGACTCACTTTGGAAGTTTGAACTTGAAGGCAGAATACAGGATGGTTGGCAACGTGGAGAAAAAGTGGGACCTTGGGGATCACGCCCATGGATCTCTCAAAGCTGAGAGGATAGTTAGAAAAATGTATGGTGTGTTGGCCATTATTAATCAGCGGTCTGAGGTCAAGAGTCGTAAGGTAATGTTACAGCTCTATAAAACCCTGGTTAGACCCACACATGGAATATTGTGATCAGATCTGATTGTCTCATTATCGGAAGGATGTGGAAACCTTAGAGAGGGTGCAAAGGAGATTTTCCAGGATGTTGCCTGGATTAGAAAAGGTACAGAGGGAGATTTACCAGGATGCTGCCTGGATTAGAGAGGGTGCAGAGGAGATTCACTAGGATGCTGCCTGGATTAGAGAGGGTGCAGAGGAGATTTTCCAGGATGCTACCTGGATTAGAGAGGGTGCAGAGGAGATTCACCAGGATGCTGCCTGGATTAGAGAGGGTCCAGAGGAGATTTACCAGGATGCCGCCTGGATTAGAGAGGGTGCAGAGGAGATTTACCAGGATGCTGCCTGGATTAGAGAGGGTGCAGAGGAGATTTACCAGGATGCTGCCTGGATTAGAGAGGGTGCAGAGGGAGATTTACCAGGATGCTGTCTGGATTAGAGAGGGTGCAGAGGAGATTTACCAGGATGCTGCCTGGATTAGAGAGGGTGCAGAGGAGATTCACTAGGATGCTGCCTGGATTAGAGAGGGTGCAGAGGAGATTTTCCAGGATGCTACCTGGATTAGAGAGGGTGCAGAGGAGATTCACCAGGATGCTGCCTGGATTAGAGAGGGTCCAGAGGAGATTTACCAGGATGCCGCCTGGATTACAGAGGGTGCAGAGGAGATTTACCAGGATGCTGCCTGGATTAGAGAGGGTGCAGAGGAGATTTACCAGGATGCTACCTGGATTAGAGAGGGTGCAGAGGGAGATTTACCAGGATGCTGTCTGGATTAGAGAGGGTGCAGAGGAGATTTACCAGGATGCTGCCTGGATTGGAGAGGGTGCAGAGGGAGATTTACCAGGATGCTGCCTGGATTAGAGAGGGTGCAGAGGGAGATTTACCAGGATGCTGCCTGGATTAGAGAGGGTGCAGAGGGAGATTTACCAGGATGCTGCCTGGATTAGAGAGGGTGCAGAGGAGATTTACCAGGATGCTGCCTGGATTAGAGAGGGTGCAGAGGGAGATTTACCAGGATGCTGCCTGGATTAGAGAGGGTGCAGAGGGAGATTTACCAGGATGCTGCCTGGATTAGAGAGGGTGCAGAGGAGATTTTCCAGGATGCTGCCTGGATTAGAGAGGGTGCAGAGGAGATTTACCAGGATGCTGCCTGGATTAGAGAGGGTGCAGAGGAGATTTACCAGGATGCTGCCTGGATTAGAGAGGGTGCAGAGGAGATTTACCAGGATGCTGCCTGGATTAGAGAGGGTGCAGAGGAGATTTACCAGGATGCTGCCTGGATTAGAGAGGGTGCAGAGGAGATTTTCCAGGATGCTGCCTGGATTAGAGAGGGTGCAGAGGAGATTTTCCAGAATGTTGCCTGGATTAGAGAGGGTGCAGAGGAGATTTTCCAGAATGTTGCCTGGATTAGAGAGCATGTCTTATCAGGATAGGATGAGTAGGTGAAAGGAGAAAAGGAGGATGAGAGGTGACCGGGCAGAGGTGTAGAAGATGGTAATGGGCATAGACTGAGTGGACAGCCGGAAACTTCTTCCCAGGCAACATTTGAATCCGAATCTGAATCAGAATGCGTTTAATATCACCAGCGTATATTGTGAAACCTGTTAGTCTTTGCGATGGCAGGACACTGCAATTATAATAATAGAGAAAAATCTGAACTATAGTAAGTGTTATATATTAAATAGTTAAGTTAAATAAGTAGTCCAAAAGTCGTGAGGTAGTGTTCATTGTTCATTCAGAAATCTGATAGCAGAGGGGAAGAGTCCGATCCTGAATTGTTGAGTGTCTGCCTCCAGGGCTCCTGAACCTCCTCCTCGATGGTAGCAATGTCCTGGGTGAGGCATCGCTCCTTGACGATGCCCTGGATACTACGGAGTCGGGTAGAGCCCATGATGGAGCTGACTGAATTTACATCACTCTGCAGCTTACTTTGATCCTGGGCAGTAGCCCCACCCCCACCCCCCCCCCAACCAGAACGGTGATCAGCCAGTTAGAATGCTCTCCACGGTACATCTGTAGAAATTTGTGAGTGTCTTTGGTGACAAACCAAGATTCCTCAGACTCCTTATGAAATATAACAACTGTCATAAATGCTTTGTAGCTGCATCGAAATGTTGGGTGCAAGGTAGATCTTCAGAGATACTGACACCCAGGAACTTGAAATTGCTCGCTCTCTCCACTTCTGATCCCACTCAGAGGATTGGTGTGTTTTCCCTCATCTTACCCTTTCTGAACTCCACTGACTTTGAGTGCAAGTTTGTTGCTGCGACACCACTCAGCTAGCAGGCATAATCACTCTCTTTTATAAGCAGTCTAAACGAATAGCAGAGGACTGAGGCTCACAATGAGTGAGTGTTCTCTGGAGCTGGGAGCGGGTCAGGCTGACCCACTGCGGACACAGACAGCAGGGTTTGCCGGCAGACTGTCCCCTGCGAGCGTAATCCAGTGTGAGGAGGAATGGGCGGAGTTCAGAAGCAGGAGCCATTAATGACAGCTAGTCGCTTACAACATCCCAAGGGAATTCTGCTGTGGAATGATGAAAGGGACGCGCTGAGTGGGAGGGTCGTCTGCTGCATCACCGTCTGGTATGGGGGGTGGGGGGCTACTGCACAGGATCAAAGTAAGCTGCGGAGAGTTGTAAACTTAGTTCCTCCATCACTAGTCTCTGTAGTCTCCAGGAAAGATGCCTCAAAAAGGCAGCGTCCATCACTAAGGACCCCCATCACCCAGGCCATGCCCTCTTCTCATTGCTACCATCAGGGAGGAGGTACAAGAACCTGGAGACACACACTCAACTACTCAGGAACAGCTTCTTCCCCTCTGTCACCCCCGATTTCTGAATGGACATTGAACCCATGAACACTACCTCACTACATTTTTATTTCTATTTTTGGACTACTTTTAATTAACTATTTTATGTACTGTAATTCAGTTTTTTTCTATTATTATGCATTGCAATGTACTGTTGCTAAGTTACAAATTTCACAACACTTGCTGGTGATGTTAAACCTGGTTCTGATTCTGAGAGACCAGAATCTTTCAGGATTAGAATTAGGTTTATGGACACGACTATGAGACATTGGAGCAGAATTAGGCCATTCAGCCCATCGAGTCTACTCCACTGTTCAGTCATGCCTGATTATTTTTCTCCCTGTAACCATTAACCTCCTTGTAAATCAATCTCTAACCCCAACCTATCAACTCCTGCCTTAAATATATTCAATGACTTGGCCTCCACAGCCACCTGTGACAACAAATTCCACAGATTCACTAAGTTCCTCCTCATCTCTGTAATGACGGGACGTCCCCCTATTCTGAGACTGCGTCTTCTGGTCCTGGACTCCCCCACCACAGGAAACAGCCTTTCCATAACCCACTCTATTGAGGCCTTACAATATTCCAAATGCGGTCTGGGCCAACGGCTTCTAAAGCCTCAGCATTACACCCTTGTTTTTATATTCCTGTCCTTTGAAATTGGGGGAGGAAGAGTGGTCTGCGATGGTGGTGAATGGGCGCTCTCACATGAGCAGTAAACAGCAGTATAGGTCTTAGATGGGGAGTAGAAGCTCATATGCAGTAGCACATCCCAGATGGGCCAAATGGCCTGTTTTCAGTGCTTTTATAAATGAAGGCTTTAGTACAAATCTCTTCATCTATAATCTGAATCTTATCTGCATTCCACACCCATCAACAGAGGCGTCAGTTTGAGCTGGGAGAGACTGTTCTCCCTGCCCTTCTCATAAACCTTGCCAGAGCTCAGGTCTCTGCGTTCCTCCAGGTTCTGGGACATTAATCATCCCTGACGTTACTCAGTCAATCACTCCCTCCCTCTCTCTCTCTCTCTCTCTCTCTCTCCTCTCTCTCTCTCTCTCTCTCTCTCTCTCTCTCTCTCTCTCTCTCTCTCTCTCTCTCCCTCGCCCCCTCTCTCTCTCCCCGCCCCCTCTCTCTCTCTCGCTCACTCTCTTCCTCTCTCTCTTGCTCTCTCTCTCTCCCTCCCTCTCTCCCTCCCTCCCTCTCTCTCCCTCCCTCCCTCTCTCTCTCTCTCCCCTCTCTCTCTCTCTCCCCAACCCTCTTTCTCTCCCCCCTCTCTCTCTACCCTCTCCTCTCTCTCTCTCTCTCTCTCTCTCTCTCTCGTCTCTCTCTCCTCTCTCTCTCTCTCTCTCTCTCTCTCTCTCTCTCTCTCTCTCTCACACACACACACACACACACACACAGTACATAGTAACAGTGAAAAACGTGCTGAATTTAAAGTGAAAGGAATGTGGTGATGGCTTCATTGGGGAAAGTTGACAGATTTGATAGTGCTAATGAAGGCTGGATTCGAATATCAGGAGGTTGAACTGTATTGTGACATGAAGCACGTGCAGGAGCAGAAGAAAGCCCTGACACTTCTTGGCTTAATGGGTGTAAGGACGTACGGGCTCCTACGCAACCCAGTAACCCCTGAAAAGCCAGCAAGCAAGACGCTCGATGAAATTGTTACAGTTTTACTAAATCACTTGAGCCCTAAACCACTGGCAAAGCTGAGGATTTAGATCTTTCAAAAGGAACCAGTAAAAAGATGAAAGGATTTCTGAATACATTGCAGAACTGTGCAAACCTTCCCAATACTATGACTTTAGAGATGGACTTTCTGATGCATTAAGGGACAGGCCTGTATGTGGCATGTATAGTCAAAGCTCTCAAAAGAGGCAACTGTCAGACAGAGACCCAACCTTAGAATGGGCATTAACCATTGCAATATCATTAGAATCTGCAGCAAAGGATGCAACAGACTACAGAATAAGAGGTTAGAATGTGAAATGCACAAAATGTCCCTGAATGGTGCAAAAAGCCAAAGATGTCATCGATGTGGCAAATCCTCCCAGGATGCAAATGACTATAGGTTCAAAGAAAAACTCTGCAGAAAGTGTCACAGACAAGGTCACATAGAGAGAACGAGCAAGGCAGACAAAAACACAACCGAGTGAAAAGTCTCAAACACAAAATTACGCAAATGCACAAAGTGACTGAATGTGAAACGGAATCGGACAACACAGAGTCTGACAAAGGTGAGCTGCCACGCCTGGAACTGCAGAGTGTTACTGAAGCAGATCACAAAATCATCTGGATCACAACAGATGCTGCTGGTCAGCTTTCTCCATAATTCCAAAGGCTGACTACAACAGACTGTTTTCCAAGATACCATTAGAGAAGACCTCAGTGATGCTAAAGACCTACACAGGTGAAAAAGTGTCTCCCAAAGGCAATGAAATTAAATTTGACGTATGGAGGCTAGACACAAAAGTTAGAGCTTTGTCTGTTGAAAAGTGGAGGGCCAGCACTTTTCGGACATGAATAATTGAGAAAAATCCAATTAGACTGGAACTCAATCAAAGTTCTCCGTGAGACATCAAAAGGCAACTGCAGTCCAAGTAGTAGCAGTAACCAGAGACTGTCACAGCTGCTCACTGCTCTGAGAAGGTGTTTGAGAAGAAGACTGGTAAACCCAAAGGCCTGAAGGCCAGAATTGAACTGAACTGGATGAAGCAGCAACACCAAGATTCCATAAAGTGCGTCCAGTGCCTTATGCACTACGTCCTAACGTGGATGCTGAACTTTAGAGCTTGGAGGCATCTGGAATCCTCTCCAAGGTTGAGTGGAGCGATTGATCCACGCCCGTTGTCCTGGTGATCAAGAAGGGGAAGGCCAGAGCTGTTTGCATATGTGGGGATTTCAAGGTGAGCATCATCCTGGAGCTGCGTACCGTGCAGTGTCCTCTGCCATGAATAGAAAACATTTTTGCATCTTTGGTAGGAGGGGAGAGGTTTTCAAAGATTGACTTGTCACAAGCCTATCTGCAAATGGAGACTGAGGAGTCGAGCAGGAAGTTCCTCTCAATCAACAATCACAAGGGATTGTCCAGTATAATCGTCTTGTCTTTGGTGTCGCATCAGCTCCAGCAATTTGGCAAATGTGCTCCAAGATACCCCAGGGTCACAATATTACCCTATTGACATCATCGTGACTGGCAAGAATGATGACGAGCACCTCCAGAACCTTGGTAAAGTGCTTACCAGGCTGAGTGAGTATGGTCCACGTGCAAAGAGAGAGAAATGTGAGTTTTCAAGATAAAATCTCATATTGTGGACATGTTATTGATGGCTTACATAAGTCACAAGAGAAGACTGAAGCAGTGCTACAGGCACCCAAACCAGAAATGTATCACAACTCAGGTTGTACTTGGGCCTTGTAAACTGCTACCACCGGTTTCTCCCAAACATTGCTACAGTGCTGACCCATTGAACACACTGTTACAGACAGGAGCAAATTGGGAATGGTCAGAGATGTGAAAGAGCATTCAAGCAAACAAAGAGATTAATAACATCCGAGAGCTGCTCACGCACTATAACCCATCGCTGCCCTTCAGACTGGTGTGATGAATCCCCGTGTGGCATTGGAGCTGTTTTGTCCCACACTATGAAGATGGATCTAAACGTCCGATTGCGTTTCCTTCAGGATCACTGACAAGCACAGAATGCAAACTACACCCAGATCAACAGAGGGGCACTTAGTCTAGTTCCACCACTACCTCTACGGGCAAATGTTTATGCTAGTGACAGATCACCAGCCCATGTGTCCATTTTCAATCCCTGGAAGGGAATTCCAGTGATGTCTGCTATCCGATTACAATGTTAGGTACTGTTCCTAGGAGTCCAGTCTGATACGTAGAGTTCAAGTGTACCAAACAACACAGCAACACTGACGGCTTGTCACGTCTTCCACTGTTGGCAACTGAAGAAGAAAAGTCTTCATGCTGCGATCCAGCAGAGATGTTCCACACTGCACTGGTGGACCAGTTGCCGGTAACAAATTCTGAAAACACAAAGGGAAAGAAGGAATGACCCGACGCTGTCAGTAGTCTATGACATCACCATGCAAGGACGGCCAGCGCTTGGTAACCCCATGTTTCCAGATTTCTCAGTGAGATGAGACCAACTGTAGGAATGTCAAAGAATGCTGATGTGAGGATCTCATGTTGTATTTCCCTCTAAACTGAGCACTAGAGTGTTAGAGAATCTGCATGAGGAACTCCTGGGTATAGTCAAGATGAAGAGTCTCACTTGGAGCTACACGTGGTGGCCGGGAATAGATAAACAGATTGAAGGCGTGGTCAAAAGCTGTTCAGGATGCCAAAAAGTTCAAAGTGCACCCCCGCAGACACTGTTACACCTGTGGTAGTGACCATTGTCACCATGGTAAAGAGCACATATTGACTTTGCTAGGCCATTATGGACTCTATGTTTCTGATTGCTGTGGTTGGTCATTTGAAGTGGCCAGAGGTCACACCAATGAAGTCAACCACTTCAGCAAAGACTGTCTCTGCTCTGAGGACTATCTTCCCCAGAAACAGCTTCCCAGGACAAACCGTGAGTGACAACGGACCACAATACGTGTCAGAATTCCGACTGTTCCTGAAGGAAAATGGCATCAGACATTTCCAGTCAGCTCCACACCATCCAGCAATGAATGGGTTAGCTGAAAGGTTTGTCCAAATCTTCAAAAAGACCATTAAAGCGATGGACACGGAGGACATTTCTCTACAGCACAAGGTGGACAACTTCCTTTTTGTGTATCGGAACTCTGTTCATGTGACGACAAATCAAACAGCTGCTCGTGAGCAGGAATCTCGTATAGATCCCTAAAGGTAAGTGAAGAATAAACAGCAGCAAGGAGCTTCGAGATTGGACAGGAAGACTTAGTGCGTGCTTTTCGAGAAGACAAGTGGACACCCAGCTACGAGAACTGGACCACTGATGTACAGAGTTGATGTTGGAGACGACACACGGACCAGATACTGGAAGAACACACCTGAACCCGACTGCATCCAACAAGACGGACACATTACAGTCACCGGACTTCCCTCTCAGTGAGGATGTCACTGACAGCAACGTGACACTGGAAACCGAGAACGTTGTCGTAGACAAGACACCTACCAAACCCAATGCCACTCCACGGGCCCAGAGGTGCCACCCTGAAAGAAACAGTGCCACCCTAAAGGCTGAACCTTTAGAACTGTGAGGTTAGTGACGGACTGTTATTGAGAAAGTATGTTTATTTGGAATCTGGGTTTATAAAAGGGAAATTGAATGTTTTGTACATATACAGTTTGTGTTGCATTAATGTAAAGGGGGAAGATCTATTTCTTTTAGAGCGATAACCCCCCCCCCCCGCCCCCCGGCACTACGTATTGATCTGTTGTCTAAGCATGCACATTGTTCTCTCTCTTTCGTTGCAATGTGAATAGACCAGTAAAAGCCATTTCACGGGTGCGTGCTTTCAGTTAATATGAGGTTGTGCACAGACAGAACACCTATCTAAACATCTCTTAAAAGTCCCAAGTGTATTTGCTTCTGTGATCACACCAGGCTGTGCATTCCAGGCATCCACCACTTTCACGGTAAAAATTTACCCCTCACACCCCCTTTGAACTTGCCCCCCTCACCTTCAATGCATGTCCTCTGGTATTAGACATCTCTACCCTGGGAAACAGATACTCCTGACTACTCTACCTAATCTTATAAACCTCGATCAGATCTCCCCTCAGCCTCCGCTGCTCCAGAGAAAACAACTCAAGTTTATCCAGCCTCTCATGATAGCACGTGCCCTCTGAACCAGACAGCATCCTGGCAAACCTCCTGCACCCTCTCCAAAGCCTCAACATCCTACAGTGGGGAGACCAGATGTAGTCCAACTAGAGTTTTATAAAGCTGCAACATAACTTTCCGACTTTTGAACTCAACTAATAAAGGCAAGCACGCCACATGCTTTCTTAACCACCTTATCGACCTGTGCAGCCACCACCAGGGAGTTATGAACTTGGACCCCAGGACCCCTCTGCTCAGCAACACCGTTAAGGATCTTGTCTTTAACAGTCTCTTTACATTTGACCTACCAAGGTGCAACACTTCACATTTGGCCAGGGTAAACTCTATCTGACAATCCTCCAGCTACATCTGGAAAAGGTCATTTTCATTGAACCTGCTATTTTTGAGTTGTTTGAGATTGACGTGGACTGGGCTACTGTGGTGAAGAGTGAGCCTGTGGCCTGCGTGGGCTAGCAGCATGGCATATTCAACAAAACTGAATAGGACTGGACTCCGAGTTTGATGTTTGATATTCTATGTGGTGTTCACTCGCTGTTTGCTATTTGCATAACTTGTTCTTTTCTCACACGTTGGGTGTTGGATGTTCTCTTGAACAGGCTCCAAGGTGGTTTCCTAGCTCCATAGTTGCCTGCAGGAGGGCGAATCTTAGAGTTGCGTTCTCTATACCCGAGGGTCCACCGTGTATGTTGCGTCCCAGCTGCCTAGATACGCAAAGCTGGCGCCCAGGCAGCAAGCTCCCCCTCTCCACGCAGCTGAACGCAAAGGCACGCAGAGACTGATACAGTTCAGCACCAGCAGTGTCGCAGGAGTTGCCAGTCAGCGTTGAACTCAATGTAGGACTGCCTTAGGGACTCCAGCTGTGGATTTTCCCTCGGGGTTCACTCCCGAAGCCTTCCCCACGAGTGGGTTTAGCGGCAAGTCAGCGGAGGTTTGAGATCAGAGTTTTCCTTCTCCCAGATGAGCTGCCAACCACGGCTGGCGAGTCCCATCGGCCGGGAGCGACTGGTTTGAAGGTGTCAGAAACCCAGCTTTGATACACTACCACAATATTGAGGGCTTCCTCACCCAAACCAGCTCCTCCCTCTCCACTAGAAAAAGAACACACTGCTTCCCCACCAATCCCTTATGAGTTCATGCGTTCTCCCGGGATCAATTAGTGTGGAAGAATGGTGAAGCATAATTACTGCTGCCGACAGTGATTTCCTCTGCCTAACCTTTACTTCCTCGGGGTGACAAAACTGCGCTTTGAAACAAAGACCCAGAACAGCTTCACGTAGACAAGGGTCAAACAAGGCTGCGTCACTGCCAGTGAGCCGTCAGAAACTACAGCGCAGTAGTGTAGCGGCTAGCATAACGCTAAACAGCGCCGGTGACCCCGCTTCCGTTCACACTGCTGTCCATATGGAGTTTGTGCATTCTTCCCGTAACTGCCTGGGTTTCCTCCGGGTGCTCAGGTTGCCTCCCACAGTCCTGTGCAAAAGTCCTAGGCATGTATATACAGCTAGGATGTCTAAGACTTTTGCACGGTATTGTAGTAATTTTATGTATTGCACTGTACTGCTGCCTTGTAAAAACACAAATTTCATGCCATATGTGAGTGATGATAAACCTGATTCTGATCTGGGTCTCTATTATAGACTGAGAGTGGGAAGGGGGCAGGGAGAGGGGAATCATGGTTGGGAAAAGGGGAAGGGAGAGGGGAGGGAGTGGGAAGCACCAGAGAGACATTCTGTAATGATCAATAAACCGATTGTTTGGAATCAAATGACCTTGCCTGCTGTCTTGGGGTGGCTGTGTCTGCACCCGCGCCAATCCTCTGCCCTGGCACTCCTTGTCTGGCACCTGTCCCACACCCCTCCCATGCACCCCACCCCCACCATTACAAACTCACTCTCCACTCCACGTTGATAAATACAGTACAGTGCAAATCCGGTCTACAGGAAAGATATCAACAAGATCGAAAGAGCGCAGAGAAAATTTACAAGGATGTTGTTGGGATTTGAGGACCTCAGTTATAGGGAAAGGTTGAATAGGTTAGGAATTTATTCCCTGGAGTGCAGGAGAATGAGGGGAGGCTTGATAGCGGTATACAAAATCATGAGGAGTATAAATGGGGTAAATGCGAGCAGGGTTTTTCCGCTGAGGTTGGGTGAGACTACAACTAGAGGTCATCGGTTAAGGGTGAAAGGTGAAATGTTATAGGGGAACATGAGGGGGAATTTCTTCACTCAGAGGGAGGTGGGAGTGTGAACGAGCTTCCAGTGGAAGTGGTGGATGTGAGCTCGATTTCAATGTTTAGGAGGTTTGGATAGTGAAATGGATGAGAGGGGCACGGAGGGCTATGGTCTGGGGGGGGGGTCGATAGGAGTAGGCAGAATAACAGTTTAGCACAGACTAGATGGGCCAAAGGGTCTGTTTCTTTGACTCTATTAGTAGGACTCGTTGTGGGTTTTACTCCCTCCATAGTTCACCAGTGAATCAAGTACCGTGCCAACTCTTCTGTTAACGAGAGAGGACACAGCAATCGGAGATGAGGTAGCTCTGGGCCGGTACTCACTGGAGTTTAGAAGGAGGAGGGGGGATCTCATTGAAACCTATCGAAAATTGAAAAGCCTAGAGAGAGTGGATGTGGAGAAGTTGTTTCCCATGGCGGGGGTGTCTAGGACCAGAGGACACAGCCTCAGAATAGCGAGACGCATTTTAGAACGGAGATGAGGAGCAACCTCTTTAGCCGGAGGGTGGTGGACCTGTGGAATTGTTTCCACGTACAGCTCTGGAGACCAAGTCATTGGGTATATTTAAATCAGAGGTTGATAGGTTCTTGATGAGACAGGGCATCAAAGGTTATGAGGAGAAGGCAGGAGAATGGAGGTGTGAAGGATAATAAGTCAGCCATTATGGAATGGTGGGGTATACCTGATGGGCCGAGTGGCCTAGGTCTACTCCATTGTCTTATGGTCTTGACACCTCACCCGATGCCTGCACCTCTCTGGGTCGAGGGTCACCGGCAGTACAGACCTGGACTCTGTGCTGACCGTCAGCACATGGTTTTGACTGGAAAAACATTTACTAATTTAAGAATTATCGGTGCTTAATGATGCCAGAAACTGCAACTGATTATCTTAGCAGCTGCAGTGTTAAATCGCCATTGAACTCCCTGAACTGAAGTGTGGAGAGTGAGAGAACAGCTATTGCGCTAGACCCAGAGACCTGCTCCAATCCGAGAGCACCATTAATCGTCTGTGTCACATTCCAACACTTCTGGTCCTCCCACCTTCTCCCACTTGGCTGCACCACCCTCCCCCCTCCCCCCGCACCCCCCACCCCCCACCCCCCACGCTCCTCAAACGCTACAGTTCACCGGAGCCAGAATCCGAGTCAAAATCACGTTTATTATCAAAACCAGAATCAGGTTTACCCAAAAACACTCAAAAATCTCTACAAATGTACCGTGGAGAGCATTCTAACAGGCCGCATCACCGTCTGGTTTGGGTTGGGGGGGGCGGAGTAGAGCACAGGATCGAAATAAGCTGCAGAGGGTTGTAAATTCAGTCAGCTCCATCATGGGTACGAGCCTCCGTAGTATCCAGGGCATCTTCAAAGAGTGATGCCTCAGAAAGGCCGCGTCCACCACCCAGGATATGCCTTGTTCTCATTGTTAACATCGGGGAGGAGATACAGGAGTCTGAAGACACACGCTCAATGATTCAGGAACAGCTTCTTCCCCTCTGCCATCAGGAGGAGGTACAGGAGCCTGAAGACACACACTCAGTGATTCAGGAACAGCTTCTTCCCCTCTGCCATCAGGGAGGAGGTACAGGAGCCTGAAGACACACACTCAGTGATTCAGGAACAGCTTCTTCCCCTCTGCCATCAGGGAGGAGGTACAGGAGCCTGAAGACACACGCTCAATGATTCAGGAACAGCTTCATACCCTCTGCCATCAGGGAGGAGGTACAGGAGCCTGAAGACACACACTCAACGATTCAGGAACAGCTTCTTCCCCTCTGCCATCAGGGAGGAGGTACAGGAGCCTGAAGACACACACTCAGTGATTCAGGAACAGCTTCATCCCCTCTGCCATCAGGGAGGGGGTACAGGAGCCTGAAGACACACACTCAGCGATTCAGGAACAGCTTCATCCCCTCTGCCGTCGGTTTCCTGAATGGACATTGAATCCACAAACACTACCTCAGTAAATCTTTTCCTTTTTCGCATTACTTATTTAATTTATTTTTATATACACTAATTGTAATTTAGAGTTTTTATTATTTTGTATTGCATCGTACTGCTGCTGCAAAACAACAAATTTCACAACATATGCCCGTGATATTAAACCTGATTCTAATTGGAACAAGTAAGTCTTACTTGTGACAGCCACTGTCACCTCCTCAGAGTCCAGCTGTGCAAATGGGGCCCAGGAGAGCCGACAAGCAGGCCTTGTCATTCTGTACAGAGAACAGGGTCGGAGAATGAGAATTCACAGTGCCAGGGGCTCTTGTACGTCTCGCTGAGTGTTAGTCAAGGGATGGGATTGAATGGGACATTTAAGATTTGTTTGGCAGCACAGGTAGGCCTGACTTGGCATTTTATCAGGGTTAACTTGAGTGCTTTTGGAAACGAGGAGGCTTTTCAATCTGCCTTATACCCTTGTTTGTACGTGATGTTGGAGGCCGTTTCCCGGGATATTTGTTGTCAGGAAGATTGGTCTGTTTCACCGTGAGGAGAAAAGGTTTGGATTGAGACCTTTAACAGTTTTCTTCAATTAGAGATACAGCAAAGTCACAGGTCCTTCTAACCCAACGAGCCCTCACCGCTCATCGTTCATCTTTGGAATGTGGGAGCAAACCTGGACATCTGGAGAAAACCCTCGTGGTCACAGGGAGAATGCACAGAGTGCCGCCTGAATTGAGCCCAGGTCACTGACACCGTGATAACCGCTGTGCTACCATGCTGTGGTAAGTCTTTTATAGGCAGTGCCTCAGAAAGGCCGTCTACATCATTAAGGACCTCCATAGCACACCCACAGCTCGCTCACCCTAACCCACACGGTACTGTGCAGGAGTCTTAGGCACAGACATATAGCTGGGATGTCTAGGACTTTTACACAGAACTGTATTTGGCAATGTGGAGTGGAGAGCGAGTTTGTAAATCTGGCGGGAATCAGGTTCGTTGCTGCCATCTTGACCAGATACAGCTCAAGAGAAGAGAACTGCAGTGTGTCCAACCTCCCCTTTCAGCACATGCCCTCTGGCACTGAAGTTGGCTCATTATTCCTCTTATCCGCCAGTGGACTTGGGGAGGGTTCTGAGGCGATGCTGTTGGTGCTGTCTCCCGCTGCCCTGAGGCACCCTGCGTAGGTAATGCAGGAGGGCAGGGATCTCTTCTCAGACCATTACTTGTGGTGTTCCTGACCAGAGGGGTGGATCTTGGATCGCAGGCGGCACAGTAGTGTAGTGGTTAGCACAACACTTTACAGTACCAGTGATCTGGGTTCAATTCCCATCACACGGTAGTGTAGTGGTTAGCACAACGCTTTACAGTACCAGTGACCCGGGTTCAATTCCCATCACACGGTAGTGTAGTGGTTAGCACAACGCTTTACAGTACCAGTGACCCGGGTTCAAATCCCATCCCACGGTAGTGTAGTGGTTAACACAACGCTTTACAGTACCAGCGACCCGGGTTCAATTCCCATCGCACGGTAGTGTAGTGGTTAGCACAACGCTTTACAGTACCGGCAACCCGGGTTCAATTCCCATCACACGGTAGTGTAGTGGTTAGCACAACGCTTTACAGTACCGGCGACCCGGGTTCAATTCCCATCACACAGTAGTGTAGTGGTTAGCACAACGCTTTACAGTACCGGCGACCCGGGTTCAATTCCCATCGCACGGTAGTGTAGTGGTTAGCACAACGCTTTACAGTACCGGTGACCCGGGTTCAATTCCCATCGCACGGTAGTGTAGTGGTTAGCACAACGATTTACAGTACCAGCGACCCGGGTTCAATTCCCATCAGACGGTAGTGTAGTGGTTAGCACAACGATTTACAGTACCAGCGACCCGGGTTCAATTCCCATCAGACGGTAGTGTAGTGGTTAGCACAACGATTTACAGTACCAGCGACCCGGGTTCAATTCCCATCAGACGGTAGTGTAGTGGTTAGCACAACGCTTTACAGTACCGGCGACCCGGGTTCAATTCCCATCAGACGGTAGTGTAGTGGTTAGCACAACGATTTACAGTACCAGTGACCCGGGTTCAATTCCCATCGCACGGTAGTGTAGTGGTTAGCACAACGCTTTACAGTACCAGCGACCCGGGTTCAGTTCCCATCGCACGGTAGTGTAGTGGTTAGCACAACGCTTTACAGTACCAGCGACCCGGGTTCAATTCCCACCACACGGTAGTGTAGTGGTTAGCACAACGATTTACAGTACCGGCGACCCGGGTTCAATTCCCATCAGACGGTAGTGTAGTGGTTAGCACAACGATTTACAGTACCGGCGACCCGGGTTCAATTCCCATCAGACGGTAGTGTAGTGGTTAGCACAACGCTTTACAGTACCGGCGACCCGGGTTCAATTCCCATCAGACGGTAGTGTAGTGGTTAGCACAACGCTTTACAGTACCGGCGACCCAGGTTCAATTCCCATCAGACGGTAGTGTAGTGGTTAGCACAACGCTTTACAGTACCGGCGACCCGGGTTCAATTCCCATCAGACGGTAGTGTAGTGGTTAGCACAACGCTTTACAGTACCAGTGACCCGGGTTCAATTCCCATCACACGGTAGGGTAGTGGTTAGCACAACGCTTTACAGTACCGACGACCCGGGTTCAATTCCCATCAGACGGTAGTGTAGTGGTTAGCACAACGATTTACAGTACCGGCAACCTGGGTTCAATTCCCATCAGACGGTAGTGTAGTGGTTAGCACAACGCTTTACAGTACCGGCGACCCGGGTTCAGTTCCCATCACACGGTAGTGTAGTGGTTAGCACAACGATTTACAGTACTAGTGACCCGGGTTCAATTCCCATCGCACGGTAGTGTAGTGGTTAGCACAACGATTTACAGTACCGGCGACCCGGGTTCAATTCCCATCAGACGGTAGTGTAGTGGTTAGCACAACGATTTACAGTACCAGCGACCCGGGTTCAATTCCCATCGCACGGTAGTGTAGTGGTTAGCACAACGCTTTACAGTACCAGTGACCCGGGTTCAGCTCCCATCACACGGTAGTCTAGTGGTTAGCACAACGCTTTACAGTACCAGCGACCCGGGTTCAGTTCCCATCGCACGGTAGTGTAGTGGTTAGCACAACACTTTACTGTACCAGTGACCCGGGTTCAATTCCCATCAGACGGTAGTGTAGTGGTTAGCACAACACTTTACAGTACCAGTGACCCGGGTTCAATTCCCATCACACGGTAGTGTAGTGGTTAGCACAACGCTTTACAGTACCAGCGACCCGGGTTCAGTTCCCATCGCACGGTAGTGTAGTGGTTAGCACAACACTTTACTGTACCAGTGACCCGGGTTCAATTCCCATCGCACAGTAGTGTAGTGGTTAGCACAACACTTTACAGTACCGGTGACCCGGGTTCAATTCCCATCAGACGGTAGTGTAGTGGTTAGCACAACACTTTACAGTACCAGTGACCCGGGTTCAATTCCCATCACACGGTAGTGTAGTGGTTAGCACAACGCTTTACAGTACCAGCGACCCGGGTTCAGTTCCCATCGCACGGTAGTGTAGTGGTTAGCACAACGCTTTACAGTACCAGTGACCTGGGTTCAATTCCCATCACACGGTAGTGTAGTGGTTAGCACAACACTTTACTGTACCAGTGACCCGGGTTCAATTCCCATCGCACGGTAGTGTAGTGGTTAGCACAACACTTTACTGTACCAGTGACCCGGGTTCAATTCCCTGTAAGGAGTTTGTTGATCCTTCCCGTGACTGTGTGGGTTTCCTCTGGGTGCTCTGGTTTCCTCCCACGATCCAAAGACGTACTAGTTGGTAGGTTAATTGGTCATTGTACACTGTCCCGTGACTAGGTTAGGGTTAAATCGGTGGGTTGCTGGGCAGTGCAGCTTGAAGGACCTCTTCCACACCTCAATAATTAAATAAAATTAAATTTGAAAAAAATTTGCGCCCACATTGAAACGGAAAGACTTGCATTTCTGTCATGTCTGGTCCCTTTGTGCCAGTGAGATACAGTGACTTCTGTTGGTGAATCGGAAGCCAGTCTGTGGACAGGAAAGGGATAGCTCATCTGCTTTTGGAAGATGTCCCTGCTCTTCGCTGGCGATTAAAGATGAGTTTGACTCGTCACATGTACAATATATCAGAACATGCAGTGCAACGGGGTGTGGGAGGAGCTGGGGAAGATGATGCCAGAAGTTTGTGCAACTTCTTCCAGTTCATCTGGGAAACAGCTTATCCTTCTCTTCTCAAGCCCCTCTTGTCTTTTCAAGGTGGTTGGGGTTCTGTCAGAGTCCGTTATCTACAGCTGCAGCTCAAACTATGGTTCTCTACGGGCGGTGGGTTCCCGTTCTTGGATTCACCGTGCGTGCCTGGCGTTTCCATATCTCCATGTGGGGCCTAGAAGACATGTGCCATCGGGGTGCGACCCCATGGTTCCTCGCCAACGTCAGTGACTGCAGCTTCGAGGGAGGCTGCTACCGGTAGAAGGCCCTGTGCGCTCCAACAATCCTCTCTCTCTCTCTCTTTGAGAGCCTGTCGGTCCTCGAGTCCGGGGACTCAGAGAAGCGACGCAGCAGATTCTAACATCGAAACAGCAACCATAGCACTTGGAGGAGATCCACGCGATCACAGGGAAAGTGTAGAACATCCTTACAAAGAGTGGTGGGAAATGACCCCAATCTTCCAACTGCTGGCACTGAAAGTTGTTCCACTAAGCAACACACTGATGTGCTGCCAGTGTATGTTTTTGCTGGGGGTGGTTTTGGCTACAAGATCTTCCTCCCTGCCTGACAGCAGCTCACTCTACTGAACCGTGAAACCTGCTGCCAGGATTAATACGTTTTTGGCACAATCAGTATCTGCTAGAGTGAACAATGTTCCAACTGTTGTGGAAATGGCTCCTGGCGGCTGGGCCGTGTGTACATTTCTGTTGCCTGGCAGCTGTCTGCAATCCATGGCAGCTGGATAAATCTTCAGCCATAAATCTGGTTACATGGCCCGATGCTTTCAAAAGGAGCACAGTGATCGCTGTTGCTGCAAGTCCTTCGCAAGAACAGTCAGCAAACAGACGGGAGAGCAGGGCAGGTACAGTGCATTGGGGCAGCGTGATAGCGTGGTGGTTAGCACCATCAATTCCCGCTGCTGCCTCTGAGGAGTTTGTACGTTTTCCTTGTGCCCGCGTGGGTTTCCCCCTGGTGCTCTGGTTTCTTCCCACAGTCCACAGGTGTAATGGTTCAGGTTAGTGAGCTGTGGCCATGGTGACTTGGACAGGCTAGGTGAGTGGGCGAATGTATGGCAGATGCAGTTTAATGTGGATAAATGTGAGGTTATTCACTTCAGTGGCAAGAACAGGAAGGCAGATTACTATCTAAATAGAGTCAAGTTAGGAAAAGGGGAAGTACAACGAGATCTAGGTGTTCTTGTACATCAGTCAATGAAAGCAAGCACGCAGGTACAGCAGGCAGTGAAGAAAGCTAATGGCATGCTGGCTTTTATAACAAGAGGAATTGAGTATAGGAGTAAAGAGGTCCTTCTGCAGCTGTACAGGGCCCTGGTGAGACCCCACCTGGAGTATTGTGTGCAGTTTTGGTCTCCAAATTTGAAGAAGGACATTCTTGCTATTGAGGGAGTGCAGCGTAGGTTCAGAAGGTTAATTCCCAGAATGGTGGGACTGTCATATGTTGAAAGATTGGAGCAACTGGGCTTGTATACACTGGAATTTAGAAGAATGAGAGAGGATCTGATTGAAACATATAAGATTATTAAGGGATTGGACACGCTGGAGGCAGGAAGCATGTTCCTGCTGATGGGTGAGTCCAGAACTAGAGGCCACAGTTTAAGAATAAGGGGTGGGCCATTTAGAACAGAGATGCGGAAAAACTTTATCACCCAGAGAGTGGTGGATATGTGGAATGTTCTGCCCCAGAAGGCAGTGGAGGCCAATTCTCTGGATGCTTTCAAGAGAGAGTTAGATAGAGCTCTTATAGATAGCGGAGTCAAGGGACATGGGGAGAGGGCAGGAACGGGGTACTGATTGTGTATGATCAGCCATGATCACAGTGAATGGTGGTGCTGGCTAGAAGGGCCGAATGGCCTACTCCTGCACCTACTGTCTATTATTGTCTATGTTGGCATGGAAACCTGGTGAGATTTGCAGCTCGTCCTCACACTGCACAAATGGTACAGACGCTGGAACACACACAAAATGCTGGGAGAGCAGAGCAGGCCAGGCAGCAACTATGGAAAAAAGTAGTTGACGTCTCGGCCTGAAACATTGACTGTTTACTCTTTTCCACAGATGCTGCCTGGCCTGCTGAGTTCCTCCAGCACTTCAGCTCCACATATATCACCACAGATAAGTAAACAAAGAATAAAAGGATAAAACATTGGTGCATGCTGAGGGCAACCCGCAAGTGAGGCCTCTCATTCAGGCACCAGCAGAGCATTCCCACAATGCTCAGCAGGATAGTGACCGATCCTCCCTCCTCCCATCATACATTCACAGTGCTCTAACCCAAGGCGGACAGTCCATCTTCTGTCTCCAGCCGCTGATTCGGAATCAGACACCCACACTTTGGGCCTTCGACTTCCTGAATAGGCTCGCAGAGATTCACAAACTCAGGGCTCCAAGCAAAGGGCCACAAGTTCTGGACTTTCGATCGATTCTCGGCCTCAGCCCAGGATCAGCCAGTCACCAAGCACCAAGGCCACACCAACTCGCAAACCCAGCGGGCCATCGGATCTCGGTCTCCTGTCCGCAATGGAACTCCGGCTCTGAAACCTGCCGAAAACTCGCTGACCCTGGGAGCAGCACCAGCCTTCGCCTGCGTGGGGTGTTGGCCCAACGGCTGGCCAGACGCAGCACTGTAACAGGCACCTCTGGCACAATGCTCCCACATCATCCAGTTACACCCATGAGACCTACTACCATTGTACCTCTTTGGACTGTGGGAGGAAACCAGAGCAGCAGGAGGAAATCCACACGGTCACAGGGAAAGCACACAAACCCCTTACAGACACTGATGGGAAATGAATCCAGGCGGATGACCCTGTAAAAAGGTTGTGCTAACTGTGACATTTAGAGATCATGACTGATAGTTGACCTCAGCGCCATTTCAAAACACATTTATTTACTATCAAAGAATCTATAAATTATACACCAATAACTCAATAAACACAAAAGGAGCAAACCACTGCTGTGCAGAGACAGAGAGAGAACAAACACACATCATGCAAACAATGGAAGCAAGGCAGCAGCATCCAAAACCAGACTGAGGCCCAGACCCGCTCCCAGAGCAGCTGGAGTAGGCCCAAGCCTTAGTCCCCAGTTTTCACACCAGCGGGGCAGAATCACTCAGCAGCCGAATCAATTCTGAGCCTCAGTGGCACAGAGAAAGGAACAAACATTCGTGGAGAGCAAGCGAAATCAGCCCAACCCTCGCCTCCGTATGTGACACTCGGGCTCCCGGCCCTTCTGTGTAAACATTTAATTTGTCCAACCACCGAATACTACCATGCTCTAGGCATCCCGAAACTCTTCCCACATTGATCACTTACCTATCTGTCAAGTCTTACTTGAGTCCCTGCCTTCATCATCAAGCTTCCTGACCACCTTGGCCAATCGCTCTTATCACTACTACCAACTGGCAAGAGATACAGAAACCTGAAGTCCCACAACACCAGGTTTAGGAACAGTTACTCTTCTACATCCATCAAATTCATCCAGTACAACCAAGCCTCACAGAACGATCAGAATTGATTGAACTGTATTGAATTGAATTGACTTTATTACTTATATCCTTCATATACATGAGGAGTAAAAATCTTTATGTTACATCTCCATCTAAATGAGCAATGTGCAATTTATAGCAATTTGTAATAAATAGTATGTACAACAGAACAATCAATGTAACATAGAAATACAGTTGTGTCAGCATGAATTAATCAGTCTGATGGCCTGGTGGAAGAAGCTGTCTCGGAGCCTGTTGGTCCTGGCTTTTATGCTGCTGTACCGTTTCCCAGATGGTAGCAGCTGGAATAGATTGTGGTTGAGCTGACTCAGGTCCCCAGTGATCCTTTGGGCCCTTTTTTATGCACCTTTCTCTGTAAATGTCCTGAAGAGTGGGAAGAGAGTCCTGAACAGTGGAGAGAGTGAGCTATTTCAAGTTCCTGGGTGTAATTATCTCTGAGGACCTAAACTGGACCCAACATATTGATGCAGCTATAAAGAAGGCAAGACAGTGGCTGTATTTCATTAGGAGTTTGACATCTAGTTTGTCACCAAAAACACTTGAAAACTTATACAGACATACTGTGGAGAGTATTCTGACTGGCTGCATCACCGTCTGGTATCGGGGGCAGGGGCTACTGCACAGGATTGAAGTTGCAGAAATTTGTAAAATTAGTCAACTCCATCATGGCTGCTAACTTCCATGGTGTCTAAATCATCTTCAAGGAGTGGTGCCTCCAAAAGGCAGCATCCATCATGAAGGGCCACACCACCCAGGACATGCCCTCTTCTCATTGCTACCATCAAAAAGGAGGTATAGGAGCCTGAAGACACACACTCAAAGATTCAGGAACAGCTTCTTCCCCTCTGCCATCAGGGAGGAGGTATAGGAGCCTGAAGACACACACTCAAAGATTCAGGAACAGCACTGTAGGATTTGTATGTGTCCAGGATAAAGAAACGGACAGGAAAATCACTGCATACCCTACCCACCCAGTTCCAAAATCTCCCCCCTGAAAAGCGCTATTGAGCTATTAAAACAAAAACATTACGCCATCTTAAAAATTTCGTCCTCCAGACAGTTAATCTGATCCACCATTCTAGTTAGTTCCCACCCCCCTCTATCTATTATCTCAATGACTGGACTGCACTGTAAATACCTTAAACCATTTTATATAATCAAGACAAAATCTGCAGATGCTTGAAACCAAAGCAATATACGCACAACGCTGGAGGAACTCAGCAGGCCAGGCAGCATCTATGGAAAAGAGCAAACAGTTGATGGTCCAGGTAGATGCTTCATCAGGATTCCTGATGAACTTCCCTGATGAAGGGTCTCGGCCCAAAACGTTGACTGTAATCTCTTTTCCATAGATGCTGCCTGGCCTGTTGAGTTCCTCCAGCACTTTGTGTGTACCACTGTTTATAATGCTGTCTACATTGTAACCACACGCTGGTATTTATGCACATTTTATTCCATTTGTACTTTAACCTCTAACTTTATTTTTTATATAATTCTTTGTCCATTGTAATTGATGAGTGTTGTGTTTTGTTGCATGTCATGCCGACACACCACAGCAAATGCTAATATGAAGGTTGGGTATGGGGCAATCAAGGTGACAGGCCCCAGGCCTGAGAGCGTATCGAAGCGGCAGGGCCCAGGCCTGAGAGCGTATCGAAGCGGTGGGGCCCAGGCCTGAGAGCGTATCGAAGCGGTGGGGCCCAGGCCTGAGAGCGTATCGAAGCGGCAGGGCCCAGGTACAAGTGCAAGGAACAACCCAAGGTTTGGACAATTGAAATGCTGGACCAGATTGAAAAGGTCAGGGAGTCAGGGCAGAGGCGAAGGATGGGCCAGTTCAGGTCACTACACAGCAAGGTTTACTGAACTAAATGTACATGGTGAATAAAGCTGATCCTTGATCCTTAAATACTACTTTATTTGCACTAATTATTTATGTATCTTGTAATTTATACCAAGTTTATGTCTTAGAAGTTTTGTAGGCTGCCTGCAAGGCGTCACTGTATTTCACTAGTGCCATCTTGCCTTTGAACCTTGAACTCCTATGGCTCTGGTGCCACAAAACAACAAACCTCACATCATATGAGATATCATCAGATTCTGATTATATCTGTGGAAGACACCAAGCCAATTAATTCCTGTACTTACAGGAATTAGTAGTTGATAATTATATTAGATTGATCCACATCGGTGCAGACAGTGACATTGATCTGAATTTACTTACTGTGATCTACTCTCTGTGAACACTGACATTCATACAACAGCAGAACATGACATCCCTGAGAGTTGCATTTCATTGTGAGCTGTTTACAAGCTTAATTAACATTCTCCATGGAGACTGTCTATTAAATTCTGTCATAATCCCTGCAAGTAATGTGTTCCTGAGATGAACTTGCTTTCAAGTTTATTACATTATTTATAACAACATGACAGAATTGCTTGCTGGTGTCATCGCCAATAATAAAATGAAATAAAATAAAATTAGTAAAATAACTGGGCCCAGAACACATGCAAGCCTATGACTCAACCATACTTTATTTTGCTTGTGCACAAGGAGAACTTCGTGGCCCCTGTCACCCACACTGTTCTGAAACCAGGACAGAAGACCATGAGACCATAATAAATAGGAACTAATTTTATACAGAATTCACTTATCAGTTTACAGAGATCGGCCATTTGGTAAATTGTATATGTTTGAATTCCTTACTTGCAAGAAGAATCGCTATTTGCAATACAGGCGTTGAAAGTCAATTGAAACTTCAAACTGACGGTCAAAGATATTTTAAAGCTAGTGAAGCAATTGTCTCTTAGTTGTTGAGTTTATTTCACATCGTTCGATTATTCTTATTTTATCTGTCTCCGATACTCCCTATTGTGTAAAGGAATTCTTATGTTTTAAGACCTTTCTGGAAAAGTCTCACTCGTTTGGCTTGAGTACGCACTGCCACAGTCCTATCTGTCTGCAATGGGTAAGGATGGTTCTGTCTGTCTGGGTTTGACTATACACTGCTGAAGTTATCAATGCCTGGATGTTGTCTTTCAGCCTTGCCTTACCACAACTTCCACACTATCACTGATATCCATTCAGCTGAATTTTGTTTATGTTTTCATTGGCATGTCTTCGATATTATGCCATGTGACCATTATAATTAAGGGTAGCATGGTAGCGTAGAGATTGGCGCATCGCTTTACAGCGCCAGCAATCCAGGTTCTATTCCCACTGCTGTCCGTAAAGAGTTCGTACATTCTCCCCATGGCTTCCCAGTGCTCCAGTTTCCCCCAGCATTCCAAAGACATACGGGTGGGTTAATTGGTCACATGGGTGTAATTGGACGGTGTGGGCTCTTGGGTTGGAAGGGCTTATTACTGTGCTGTAACTCTAAATAAATAAAATATAATAAACAATAACATAGATATGTACATAGAATTACACATTACAAAGACAAGTAAGATGTTCTTTCATAGCAAGGGTCCTATCCTTTTTATGCCATGGGCCAATACCATGAAACAAGAAGTCCGTGGACCCCAGGTTGGGAGCCCCTGGTTGATGGGGTTACCCTTCATGGAGAACGCCTGTGCGTGACTCTATTTAACATGGGGAGGCTGATGCATAGACAGCCACCACACGGAAGCTTGGTTAGTAAGCTATGAGCATGCTACGTTGGTGCCAGAAGTGTGACAACACTTGCGAGCTGCCCTCAGTGCATCCTGGGACAGTGCTGGTCATTGACCTCTGAACTCCGACACCCCGACCTGTCATCGTGTCATGCTAACCACGGTCCTGAGAATATCATAGACACCCCAGCCAGGGGAAATATTATCTCCGTCTGCATCTAACCCAACAACTCCTGAAGAATCATGCAAGTATTTTTCACTATTTAAATTAACTGCAAAATATTTGAGCTTTGCGGTGTATTTAATGCCCCATTATGGACCCAGGAGTCTTGGCTGGAGGGGAATGGAGAGAGGGTGATTTGTTCTATGCAGCCCACACAGATACAAAAATTCCCAAAGCCACCAAACAAACCATGAAAATATCTGATCATTTTTGTCTCCTTATTAAACTTACAACAGATAATTATTCCCTTTTAGTTGCGTAGGTTGTAAAATTAATCTTTCATTTGACAGATATTTTAAGCCCTACACAGGACTCAGCTGAATGAATGGTGTCTTCTGTGGTGCTGGGAGCAGCAGAATAAAATGAATGAGTAGTAAACGAGGCTTTATAAGTTAAATGCCACTGAATTTCTCAGCGGTTTCTCATTCAGTTTGACTTTACCTGACCCAGTCTGTGAGAACTGGAGTTCATTCATAGAGTCACAAAGCACTACAGCACAGTACAGGCCCTTCAGCCTATCAAGTCCATGCTGAGCTATTAATCTGCACTTGACCATACCCCTCATAACCATGTGCTTGTCCAAACTTCTCTTAACTGTTTCTATCAAATCAGTATCCACCCTGTCCACTAGCAGCTCCTTCCACACTTGCATCATCCTCTGAGTTCCCCCTCATTTTCCACTGACATGGTTCACCTTTCACCCTTCACCCATGACCTGTGGTTGTGTCAATATTTACGATACAGCTGGACCAGAGGCCTTCTCAACACCAATCTGCTTCCTACTTTCTAGAACCATAAACAATCAGGATCTGATGCAGGCCGGGTGGCAGATGGACCTCCTAGCCTGATGAGATCTTCAGTAAGATTAGCGATCGGGTCCCACCCCTAGCTCCAGTTCCCCACAATCTTTGATTGCAAAAATCCAACATTTGGTTCTGGTGTTCATTGTTTGTTACGTACTGTGTTGTATGACATGGGCGACCATGGCCTTTTCATGACCGTGATGGTTCTTGGCAGACCTTTCTTCTGAGGTGCTTTGCCATTGCCTTCTTCTGGGCAGTGTCTTTGCAAGACAGGTGACCCCAGCCGTTATCAATACTCTTCAGAGATTGTCTGCCTGGTGTCAGTGATCACATAACCAGGCTGTGATCTGCACCGGCTGCTCAAACGACCATCCACCACCTGCTCCCGTGGATTCATGTGACCCTGATCGGGGGGCTAAGCAGGTGTTACACCTTCCCAAGGGTGACCTACAGACTAGCGGAGGGAAGGAGTGCCTTACGCTTCCTTTGGTTGAGACACATCTCCACCCTGCCACCTCAGCTGGTCAGGCAGCATCTACCGAGAGGAATAAACAGTTGATGTTTCAGTATGAGCCCCTTCATCGAGACACTTTATTGAGGACCTCCCGCAAATGAATGAGCATAGTCTTGTCTGTAGGGTCCTTGCTATTGCTAAATCTAGTTTATGGTCCAGACTGTAGTGTTCCTGCGATTGCTAAAGCTCCTTCTCGGAATGCTTCTGTGTACACTAACACCGAGCAGTTTAAATCCCTCCCTTCTCCTTGTACACGGTATTATCTCACTCTGAAGTGTTCCTTCCATGGGAACAGGTGGCTATCAAAACAGGAGCTTCCGGTAGACACATGCGACACATTTTTGGCACATGGGCCTTCATAAGTTGAAGATTTGAGGACAGGAGTTGGGCTGTCGTGGCAAAGTTGTAGAAGACATAGGTGAGGCCTAATTTGTGTGCAGTTCCGGTAAGCTACCTATAGGGAAGATATCAACAAGATTGCTGGGTCTTAAATTTAAACAATCTCCCTCAAAAGGTCATTGGCAGGTCTGCTGTTTTGAACTACACCTCTAAACTGTGGAATTCAATAGCTAAAACTGTAAGGGATGCAGACTCAGTTCAAAGCTTAAAGTAAATTTATCATCAGCCTGCATATATATGTCACCATATACAACCTTGAGATTCATTTCCTGGTGGGCATACTGTCCTGTGCAAAAGTCTAGGGCACATATATATAGCTAAGGTGCCTGAGACTTTTGCACGGTACTGTAGTAATTTTATGTATTGCACTGTACTGCCGTCACAAAAAAAACAAATTTCATGACATGTGAGTGATGATAAACCTGATTCTGATATGGGTCTCTATTGTGGACTGAAAGTGGGGAGGGGTCAGGGAGAGGGGAATCGTGGTTGGGAAAAGGGGAAGGGAGAGGGGAGGGAGTGGGAAGCACCAGAGAGACATTCTGTAATGATCAATAAACCAATTGTTTGGAATCAAATGACCTTGTCTGGTGTCTCAGGGCTGGGTGTGTCTGCATCCACGCTAACCCCTGCCCCGGCACTCCTGCTCTGCCACATCTCCCCACACCCCTCCCTCGGTGCCCCACCCTCACCATTCCCAGCATCCTTTGTTCCCACCAGATTTACAGACTCGCTCTCCGCTCCACATTGACAAAGAGACATCACCCAACAGGATGGACAAAAGACAGCAAGTGCGGAAATACAAAAACAGAGGGGGGAAAAGCAAAATACACAAACAAACAAATAAATAAATAAACAATAGATTTGAGAAAATGAGATAAAGAGTCCCTGAAAGTGAGTCCATGGGCATTGACACTTTATAAAACAGCTCAAAACCTATTCATTTAATCTTGTTTTAGCTGGCATCTTTTTATCTTTTATTTCCATGTTTACACTTTATCCCATTGCAAAGCATGTTGTTTGTATGAAAAGTGCTCCATAAGTAAAGTAATGATTATTTATGTTATTACTACTATTGAGGATCTGAGTTACAGGGACAGATTGAATAGATTTGGGTTTTATTCCCTAGTGTGTAGAAAGTTGACAGGAGATTTGATACAAGTATACAAAAGTATGAGTGGTATCGATAGAGTAAATGCAAAAGTCCAAAGCATCCTCACTAACATGTTCCTCAGACTTTTGCACGGTACTGTATGTAATTAAAGATCTAATTAAATATGAGAAAGTCTGCAGATGCTGGAAATCCAAAAGCAAGACACACACAGTGCTGGAGGAACTCAGCAGGTCAGGCAGCATCCTTGGAAATGAATAAACAGTTGATGTTTCGGGCCAAGACTCCTCTGAGACTGAGAAGGAAGGGGGACTCACTGACCTGGAATGTGGGAGGAGCTAAAGATGGCACCAGAGGTTTTAACGGACCCGGGCAATTCCTTCCAGTTCATCTGCAGAGGGGGGAGGGGGGCTTAGGAGTTCTAATGTTTTCTGTCATTCATTCTTTGGGTTTTTTCCTGTTTCGTGGATGTCTGTGAAGAGTAAGAATTTCAGGCTGTATACATTCTCTGATATGAAATTGAACCATTGAAACCGGACCACCTGGAGGAACCTCATGGAGAAATCGTACAAGCCCCTTACAGTGAGTAGCAGGAAATGAACCCCAAATGGTGGTCACTGGTGCTGTGAAGCATTACACTAACTGTGCCACCACTACCTGTTGCACTGTGCCTGCGATGTTGCTACAAGTAAGCTTTTCACCGCATCTGTGCGCTGGAGGAGCTGTGCAGATGACAATAAGCTCCGCTTTGACTTTGGATCAGGTATAGTTACTCGATACAACACTTGGTGACGTGCGAAGGGCAGTCTCTCTCACCTCTCCTCTGGTGTTCAGATGGTTGGGCGATGTGTGACCTGAGTTTGTGACCTAGCCTGACCAGACAAGCCCACAGATTGGATATCAGTGAGCCGGCTATTGGCCAACAAGTGTTGCTTCACTTTTGTAGATGGCTGTGTGGTCGTCCTTCAATTCCGTCTAGATAGCCTCCAACCTGATGCCATGAACAACAATTTTTCCAACTTCCAGTAATTTTTCCCCTTCTCCCTTCCTGTTTAGGTTTTACAACTTCAAAACATTAAACTAATTCAAAGAAGTTCACGAGAGTCTGAAATACAGGTGTAGTTCGAGTTTACTTTAACCGAGGTGCGCACGTACTACATGGTAACGTGACGACATATGCAATTAACATATGTAAGCCTTGCACTATTTGAGCTTATTGGTATAGGGAAGTATGACATCATCACCTTTGTACTACTTTAGATTTCAGCGTATTTAAGCAGTGACATATACAGATCCATATACACAGAACAATAGAGTGTGGTAAGCAATCACAGAAGCATTCAGAGAGGGTTGTTGAGTACTTTCTTTCCTAACCAGGATAAGAGTGGGGAAAGTGTTCAGCCTTTCCATTCCCTGGTCTAGAGCACTGTGCATAGTGCTGGGTACAAGTTCTTCAAAGTAGTGAAGCTTGGTTTCACCTAGGTATATGTCATTCACCTTGCTATTCATGGCTGTAAGCATAAAATCACCCAAACCCTTTGGCCCGTTTCCAGCCACAGGAGCTCACCAGGATATTGAGAAATGGCAAGATAAAATTTAGTTGAAACCCCTGAAATATGAAGGCAAGAAGGAAACATCACGAAATATGGGGGCAAGGTTTTATCACTTGGCTCCTCATCTCTGTACTATCATTCAACAAGAACTTTTGTGTTTTCTTTCACAGTCAACAGATGTCCAGAAATCTCTTTTTGCACTACTTGTTTAATATATAATATACACAGTTAAATGTTGTACATAATTCACCATACTATTAAGACCTACAAGTATCTGGGAGTACAGTTAGACGAGAAGCTAGACTGGACTGCCAACACAGATGCCTTGTGCAGGAAGGCACAGAGTCGACTGTACTTCCTTAGAAGGTTGGCGTCATTCAATGTCTGTAGTGAGATGCTGAAGATGTTCTATAGGTCAGTTGTGGAGAGTGCCCTCTTCTTTGTGGTGGCGTGTTGGGGAGGAAGCATTAAGAAGAGGGACGCCTCACGTCTTAATAAGCTGGTAAGGAAGGCGGGCTCTGTCGTGGGCAGAGTACTGGAGAGTTTAACATCGGTAGCTGAGCGAAGGGCGCTGAGTAGGCTACGGTCAATTATGGAAAACTCTGAACATCCTCTACATAGCACCATCCAGAGACAGAGAAGCAGTTTCAGCGACAGGTTACTATCGATGCAATGCTCCTCAGACAGGATGAAGAGGTCAATACTCCCCAATGCCATTAGGCTTTACAATTCAACCGCCAGGACTTAAGAACTTTTTAAAAGCTATTATTAATGCTTTTTGAGATAGTGATTTAGATGCATATCATATTTTTTACTGAGTTAAGTATTGTATGTAATTAGTTTTGCTACAACAAGTGTATGGGACATTGGAAAAAAAGTTGAATTTCCCCATGGGGATGAATAAAGTATCTATCTATCTATCTATCTATTCATAGCGGTATATATTAATTATGAATTCTTTGACTAGTTTCCAATGTTAAAGTCACAGTATATTATACTTTTATCAATGGTGCATATAAGAAAATACACACACACACACACACACACACACACACACACACACACACACACACACACACACACACACACACACACACACACACACACACACACACACACACACACACACACACACACACACACACACACACACACACACACACACGTATATACATATATACATGTATATGTATAACCTGTAATGAATTATTCACACAAACAGGAATGCTTATCTGGTCCACTCTGATCTCTCAGATTCCTTCTCCTTCAGCCCTTTACCTTTCCCACCTACCTCCTCCCAGCTTCATTCCCCCCTCCCCCACCCACCTGGTCTCTCCTATCAACTTCTGGCTTGTCCTCCTTTCCCTCCCCCCACCGTCTCCTTCTGGCCTCTCCCCCCTTCCTTGCCAGTCCTGATCAAAGCGTCGACTGCTTATTCATTTCCACAGATGCTGCCTGACCTGCTGGGGTGTGTGTGTGTGTGTGTGTTGCTCTGTTAGGATTTATCCGGCTTAATGTGATCGGTCACAGTCGGACAGTATTCCATGTTCCTAGTGGATGCCAGTGTTGTACCTGTACCGGAACAGCTCGCCTTAGGGTGTAGCTCGTTCCAGAGCACAGGCCCTCGGTGTTAAAAGAGGTCACTTTATTTATCATCAATGTGTCATTTATAAAAGACTGACAAACAGCCAATGTGCAAAAGAAGATGAACTGTGTAAATAAAAATAATACTGAGAAGATGAGTTGTAAAGAGTGTTTGAAAGTGTGTCTGTACGCCATAAAATCAGATCAAAGTTGTGGTGAAGAAACTTATCCACGACGATGGCTGAAGGGTAATAACCTGGGGGTGTGGGACTGGGCTCCTGTACCTCCTGCACAATTGCAGTCGTGAGAAGAGAGCCTGGCCTAGATGCTGGGGTCCTTGATGAAGAGGGCTGGTGGGGTGGTAGGTGAGGACCAGAAGAACGCAATCCCTGGTAGGGAGGCAGGAAGAGTCTTGTCCTCACCTACCACTCCACCGGCCTCTGCGTCCAGCACATAATTCTCTGCCATTTCTGCCATATCCAACAGGATCTCACCACCAAGCACATCTTTCCCTCCGCCCCCCTTTCTGCTTTCTGCAGGGATCCCTTCCCACACGACTTCCTTGTCCACTGGTCCCTCCCCACAGATCTCCCTCCTGGCTCTTACCCTAGCAAGTTGGGCAAGTGCTACACCTGCCCTACACCTCCTCCCTCATAACCATTCAGGGTCCCAGGCAGTCCCTCCAGGTGAGATGACACTTCACCTGTGAGTCTGTTGGGGTCATATACTGTGTTCAGTGCTCCTGGTGTGGCCTCTTGTATATCGGTGAGACCCGACGTAGACTGGGAGACCGCTTCGCCGAGCACCTACCAGAAGAAGTGGGATCTCCCGGTGACCACCCGTTGTAATTCCTCTCATTCCCATTGTGCCGTGATAAGGTCATTCGCAGACTGGAGAAGCAGCACCTCATATTGCATCTGGGTAGCTCCAACCTTATGGCACGAGCATTGATTTCTCAAACTTCCAGTAATGCCGACCCCCCGCACCCCTTCACCATTGCCCATCCCCTTTTCCTCTCTCACCTTATCTCCTCGCCTCCCTCTGGTGCTCTTCCCCCTTTTCCTTCTTCCGTGGCCTTCTGTCCTCTCCTTTTCTCCATCAATCACCAATCAACTTCCCAGCCCTTTACCTCATCCCTCCCCGTCCCAGTTTCACCCGTCACCTTGTGTTTCTCTCTACCCTCCCTCCCCCCACCCACCATCTACACCTGTTCCTCATCTTCTTTTCTCCAGTTCTGCTGAAGCACGAAACGCCGACTGTACTTTTTTCCACGGATGCTGCCTGGCCTGCTGAGTTCCTCCAGCATTCTGTGCGTGTTGCTCTGACTTCCAGCATCTGCAGATTTTCTTGTGTTTGTTATTTAAAAATTTGAATAAGTAACACAAAAAGACAACAAATATAATGAGGTGGTGTTTGTGGGTTCAGTGTCCATTCAGAGATCTGATGACAGAGGGGAAGAGGCTGTTCCTAAAACACTGAGTGTGTGCATTCAGGCTCCTGTACCTCCTCCCTGATGGTAGCAATGAGAAGAGGGATATCCCCTGTGGTGGGGCCCTTAATGAAGGACGCTGCCTTTTGAAGACATCCTCAATGGTAGGGAGGTTAGGGTTTGTATCGTACCACTGAGGATATCTTCAAAAAAAAACAATAACACAGAATATAAAGACTATAGAATTGACCCTTCGAGCCACACTGCCCGGCAAATTCTGCTTTAAGCCCTGCCTAGTCACGGGACAATTTACGCTGACCAATTAACCTACCAACTGATATGCCTTTGGAAATGTGGGAGGAAACCAGAGCACCCGGAGGAAGTTTGTGTAGTTCTGGTGATAATCTTGAGCTCCCGGTAGACCCTTCGTAGGGTGCTACAAATGGAATATTGGCAAAGCTTGTGCATATGCTTTGAGGGACACGATCAATTTCATCCTGATGAGTAATAGACGGAGGATCAAGGTGAATAATCAAGAGAATCAAGGCATTGCCCAGGGATCAGTTGGTGTAATAATTTTTTATATTAATGACGTAGACTTGGAAGGGATGGTACAAGTCTATTTTCTGCACTTGCATGGGACCATTGTAGTGCTGTACAGTATTGTGAAGTTATTTGCTATAAGATAGTAGGCGATGAAATAGACAGGCATCACAATTAATTTTAATAGTGGCAAATCGATTCAGCATGGATATCAATATATCAGGTTTCCATGCTGTTGTGATCTATGACTCTACAACCCAATGAGGCCATACCCACCCAACTGGTCCCAGTCTCCCATCTCTCTCTAAGCCCCATCCCTCATCTACCTATCCAAATGATAATGTTGTACCCGCACCGACAAGTCTTCTGACAGCTTGTTCCATAGATTCACTACCCTCAGGATGGGTGCAAATATATTCAAACTGCAAACATCCCAATTTGTGAATGTGACAGTAAACTTGACCTCAAGCACTGTGTCCATAGCACGGGCAGCTAATTCACAGTGAAATAGATGCTTTGAAATCTTTGCAGCAACCAAGAAGTTGCCAGCAAAATGCAATTTAATTTGTGATTGCTAATAAAACAGGACCAAGTGTATTAAAGTAAAATCAACTGTCGTCTCCAACATGGTGATGTGGTGGATCTGCCCAACACCATACGAGTCCTGGCGGAGTCAGCTCGAGTTCAATCTAACACTCTGTCTGTCATTGGTTACCTGCAGGCAGACCTGATCAACCTCATATTAGGTTAAATATCCCAAAATCATCCTAAGTAACAAAGTGGTGGATGCCTGTTATGGTGGTAGAGGCAAATAGGTTAGAGGCTTTTAAGATATTGACCCCTCTCCCCTCCCCTTCACCATTCCCATTCCCACTTCCCTCTCTCATCGTATCTCCTTACCTTCCCATCAGCTCCTTCTGGTGCTCTTAGACGATAAGACCATAAGATATAGGAGCAGAAGTAGGCCATTCGGCCCATCGAGTCTGCTCCACCATTCAATCATGGGCTGATCCAATTCTTCCAGTCATCCCCACTCCCCTGCTTTCACCCCATTTTCTTCGATGCCCTGGCTAATCAAGAACCTATCTATCTCTGCCTTAAATACACCCAATGACTTGGCCTCCACAGCCGCTCATGGCAACAAATTCCACAGATTTACCACCCTCTGACTGAAGTAACTTCTCCACATCTCTATTGTAAAAGAACGTCCTTCAATCCTGAAGTCATGCCCTCTTGTCCTAGAATCCCCTACCATGGGAAATAACTTTGCCATATCTAATCTGTTCTGGCCTTTTAACATTCGGAGTGTTTCTATGAGATACCCCTCATTCTCCTGAACTCCAGGGAATACAGCCCAAGAGCTGCCAGATGTTCCTCATATGGTAACCATTTCATTCCTGGAATCATTCTCGTGAATCTTCTCTGAACCCTCTCCAATGTCAGTGTATCCTTTCTAAAATAAGAAGCCCAAAACTGCACACAATACTCCAAGTGTGGTCTCACGAATGCCTTATACAGCCTCAACATCACATCCAACATCTCTTCCCCCTTCCCATTCTTCCATGGGTTTCTGTTCTCTCCTATCAGAACCCCCCTCTTCCAGCCCAATCAAATTCCCATCTCTTTACTACAACCCGCCCCTTCTTCCAGTTTCACCAATCACCTGCCACCTTGTCCTTCTTCCTCCCCTCCCCCACCTTCTTACTCTGACCTCCTCTCCAGTCCTGAAGAAGGGTCCCAGCCCAAAACATCAACGGTTTACTCTTTTCCATAGATGCTGCCTGACCTGCTGAGTCCCTCCAGCATGTTGTACGTGTTGCTCCAGAATGAGCTGCCTGGTGTGGTGGTAGAGGCAAATACATTAGGGGATTTTAAGAGACTTTTGGAAAGGCACATGGATGTGAGAAAGATAGAGGGATATGGACATGGTGTAGGTGGGAGGGATTAGCGTTGGGTGCTTTTGATTGGGTTTTTAGCTGGTTCAGCACAAGATTGTGGGCCGAATGGCCTGTTCTGTGCTGTACTCCCCTGTGGTCAATGTTCAGAAATAGAATTGGTGACATTCACAGAGAGGAGCCTGATACCCAGACGGCAGGAGGGGAAATGGCTTTGGCACACTGCTAGTTTAACTGTCAGGGCACAATAAACAAAGCCAATCATTGCTTCCCCCACTGATAGATCGTGGCACACTGACCCATGTACATCAGCAGGAAACATTGCACAAATAAAATTCACAGTCCCTGCCACTCCCCGGGAGCCGCGAATTAAGGTCTCAAATCCCTGTCAGTGGTCTGATTACATGCTAATGGCATATTGATTTCGGCAAAACGCAGGCTCCGGAGTTCCTTGTTCCATCACAGGCAGTTCGTACACTTCGGTCAATTTATGATGTGAAGCGTCAAATACAATAGAGTATTTAATCCAATTATGCAAGGCTGCTTTTATTGAACAGCAGGGGCATTTATTTAACTCCTCGAATCGTTAACCCTCCATTAATAAACGGTTCGTGCTCTTTTTCCTATCCTCATCGGCACGAAGCAGTAATATGAATAATAAATATCATCAGAATAACTTTATTTATAGAGCTTTATCCACACAGACCCTACAAGAGGCTTTAGAGGCCAGCGTGCCTCAGTGACCCAGGAATCAGAAACTGGTTTAGTACCACCGGCAGATGTCATGAAATTTGTTAACTTTGTGGCAGCAGTACGATGCAATACATGATAAATGTAGAAAAAAACTGAATTACATTAAGTATATATATGTATATTAAATAGATAAATAAGTTTTGCAAAAACAGAAATTTTTTTAAAAAGTAGTGAGGTAGTGTTCATGGGTTCAATGTCCATTCAGAGATCTGATGGCAGAGGGGAAGAAGCTGTTCCTGAATCACTGAGTGTGTGTCTTCAGGCTCCTGTACCTCCTCCCTGATGGCAGAGGGGAAGAAGCTGTTCCTGAATCACTGAGTGTGTGCCTTCAGGCTTCTGTACCTCCTTCCTGATGGTAGCAATGAGAAGAGGGCATGTCCTGGGTGATGGGGGCCTTAGTGACGGATGCCACTTTTTTGAGGCATCGCTCCTTGAAGATGTCCTGGATACTACGGAGGCTAGTGCCCAGGATGGAGCTGACTGAGTTTACAACTCTCTGTAGCTTATTTTGATCCTGTGCAGTAGCAACACCCGCCCCCTCCCCCCCAAACCAGGTGGAGATGCAGCCTGTCAGAACTCTCTCCATGGGATATCCGTAGATGTTTTCGAGTCTTTTAGGTGACAAACCAAATCTCCTTAAATTCCTAATGTTATGTTGACCAGAGTCAGGACCTTGTGATTTTGCTCTTGGTAGGGTCACCCATGTCAAAGGGTAGAGGCCAGACAAAGAGTGGCCCATTGGTCCTCCAGGTTCAGGGCTAACAAAATTGTTACGGAAATAACAATGAAAGATGTCTGTGTGTGATGGTATGGACAGATAAAGATGGAGGGCCTCATTGCTCCCCTATACACCAGCAGAGTAACGGGTAGTAGTAAATTTCAGACTGACAATGCAGTTTAAAGTGTTTCACAATGGGATAAGAGTGCAAACGTGAAATAGAACGGGGCGCCTTGGTAGCGTAGCGTTAGCGCAATGCTATTACAGCTCAGGGTGTCTCGGGGTTCAATTCCAGCGTCATTCTGTAAGGAGTCTCTGTGTGTCCTCCCCGTGGAATGCGTGAGTTTCCTCCGGGTGCTCTGGTTTCCTCCCACAGTCCAAAGAAGTAGCGGTTAGTAGGAAATTGCTTATTGTACATTGCCCGTGAGTAGGTTAGGGTTAAATCAGATTTGTCGGGAGTCCCTGGGGTGGCGCAGCTCGAAATGCTGGAAGGCTGTATCTCTAAATAAAAATAAACATGAAAATTAAAGACAAAACAATGTTAGTTAAAAGCAAGGTTCAATAAATAGGTTTTGAACTGGTGTTTAAAAGTGCCAACAGAGTCTGCATCCCCTTTAGTTTCAGCTACGTAGCTTTGTGCCTAGCCCCCTGCTCTACTCACTTAACACCCATGACTGCCTGACTAACGACAGCATACAGGAGGGAGATGGAAACTTTGGCTGAATGGTGTCATAACAACCACCTCTCTCAGTGTCGGCAAGGCCAAGGAGTTGGTTATAGACTTCAGGAGAGAGAGGCCAGAGTTCCGTAGGAAGATCAGAGGTGGAGAGGGTCAGCAAGTTTAAATTCCTGGGTGTCACTAATTCAGAGGACCTGTCTTCGACCCATCATATAAACGTAATTACAAAGAAAGCACAGCAGTGTCTCTACTTCCTCAGGAGTCTGCAGAGATTTGGCATGTCATCAAAAACGTTGACAAACTTCTACAGATGTGTGGTGGAGACTATATTGACCAGCCGCATCGCTGCCTGGTAAGGAAACACTAATGCATTTGAACGGAAAATCAGACATAAGCTAGTAGATTCAGCGCAGTACATCATGAGTAAAGCCCTCCCGACCACTGAACACATCTACATGAAATGCTGTTGCAGGAAAGCAGCATCCATCATCAGGGACCACCATAACCCAGGCCATCCTCTCTTCTCACTGCTGCATCAGGTAGAAGGTACAAGAGCCTCAGGACTCGCACCACCAGGTTCAAGGACAGTTACTACCCCTGAGCCATCAGGCTCCTGCACAAAAGGGGATAACTTCACTTACTTACCTTCTGTTGAGATATTCCCACAACTGATGATCTCACTAAGGACTCTTTATCTCATTACCTCGTTCTTGTTATTTATCACTATTTATTTATATTTGCATTTGCGCAGTTTATTGTCTTCTGCACTCTGGTTGATCTTTCATTGATCCTGATTACAGTCACTATTCTAGAGATTTCCTGAGCATTCCCGCAGGAAAATGACTCTCAAGGTTGTACATGATGACATGGATATAGTCTGATCATACAAGTTACTTTGAGGCATTGAATTCCAGAGTTTAGGAGCGTATCTGCAAAAAACAACCTGCCAATTATCTTTCAAGGGAGATTGATTAAAATTAAGAATGAGGCGGAAGAAGATTTGAAAGCACGAGCAGGATTATAGAATTAAAATAAATACTCTGTGTTTAACAGGATCAAATTTCCATAGTTGAACTTATTCTGGTTTTCCATTAGATATTCTATTTCTGGTTCATTAGCCCAGCTAACAGAGACAGTCACCAGCTACAGAGATCAGACATCTAACAGAGACAGTCACCAGCTACAGAGATCAGACAGTTACCAGCTACAGAGATCAGACAGTCACCAGCTACAGAGATCAGACATCTAACAGAGACAGTCACCAGCTACAGAGATCAGACAGCTGACAGAGACAGTCACCAGCTACAGAGATCAGACAGTCACCAGCTACAGAGATCAGACAGTCACCAGCTACAGAGATCAGACAGCTGACAGAGACAGTCACCAGCTACAGAGATCAGACAGTTACCAGCTACAGAGATCAGACAGCTGACAGAGACAGTCACCAGCTACAGAGATCAGACAGTCACCAGCTACAGAGATCACACAGCTAACAGAGACAGTCACCAGCTACACAGATCAGACAGCTGACAGAGACAGTCACCAGCTACAGAGATCAGACAGTCACCAGCTACACAGATCAGACAGTCACCAGCTACAGAGATCAGACAGCTGACAGAGACAGTCACCAGCTACAGAGATCAGACAATCACCAGCTACAGACATCAGACAGTCACCAGCTACAGAGATCAGACAGTCACCAGCTACAGACATCAGACAGTCACCAGCTACACAGATCAGACAGTCACCAGCTACATAGATCAGACAGCTGACAGAGACAGTCACCAGCAACAGAGATCAGACAATCACCAGCTACAGAGATCAGACAGTCACCAGCTACACAGATCAGACAGCTGACAGAGACAGTCACCAGCTACACAGATCAGACAGTCACCAGCTACAGAGATCAGACAGTCACCAGCTACAGAGATCAGACAGCTGACAGAGACAGTCACCAGCTACAGAGATCAGACAGTCACCAGCTACAGAGATCAGACAGTCACCAGCTACAGACATCAGACAGTCACCAGCTACACAGATCAGACAGTCACCAGCTACATAGATCAGACAGCTGACAGAGACAGTCACCAGCAACAGAGATCAGACAATCACCAGCTACAGAGATCAGACAGTCACCAGCTACACAGATCAGACAGCTGACAGAGACAGTCACCAGCTACACAGATCAGACAGTCACCAGCTACAGAGATCAGACAGTCACCAGCTACAGAGATCAGACAGCTGACAGAGACAGTCACCAGCTACAGAGATCAGACAGTCACCAGCTACAGAGATCAGACAGTCACCAGCTACACAGATCAGACAGCTGACAGAGACAGTCACCAGCTACAGAGATCAGACAGCTAACGGAGACAGTCACCAGCTACAGAGATCAGACAGTCACCAGCTACACAGATCAGACAGTCACCAGCTACACAGATCAGACAGCTGACAGAGACAGTCACCAGCTACAGAGATCAGACAGTCACCAGCTACACAGATCAGACAGTCACCAGCTACACAGATCAGACAGCTGACAGAGACAGTCACCAGCTACACAGATCAGACAGTCACCAGCTACAGAGATCAGACAGTCACCAGCTACAGAGATCAGACAGCTGACAGAGACAGTCACCAGCTACAGAGATCAGACAATCACCAGCTACAGAGATCAGACAGTCACCAGCTACAGAGATCAGACAGTCAGCAGCTACAGAGATCAGACAGCTGACAGAGACAGTCACCAGCTACAGAGATCAGACAGTCACCAGCTACAGAGATCAGACAGTCACCAGCTACACAGATCAGACAGTCACCAGCTACAGAGATCAGACAGCTGACAGAGACAGTCACCAGCTACACAGATCAGACAGCTAACAGAGACAGTCACCAGCTACAGAGATCAGACAGTCACCAGCTACAGAGATCAGACAGTCACCAGCTACAGAGATCAGACAGCTGACAGAGACAGTCACCAGCTACAGAGATCAGACAGCTAACAGAGACAGTCACCAGCTACAGAGATCAGACAGTCACCAGCTACAGAGATCAGACAGTCACCAGCTACAGAGATCAGACAGCTGACAGAGACAGTCACCAGCTACAGAGATCAGACAGTCACCAGCTACACAGATCAGACAGCTGACAGAGACAATCACCTGCTACAGAGATCAGACAGTCACCAGCTACAGAGATCAGACAGTCACCAGCTACACAGATCAGACAGCTGACAGAGACAGTCACCAGCTACAGAGATCAGACAGTCACCAGCTACAGAGATCAGACAATCACCAGCTACAGAGATCAGACAGTCACCAGCTACAGAGATCAGACAGTCACCAGCTACACAGATCAGACAGCTGACAGAGACAGTCACCAGCTACACAGATCAGACAGCTGACAGAGACAGTCACCAGCTACAGAGATCAGACAATCACCAGCTACAGAGATCAGACAGTCACCAGCTACAGAGATCAGACAGTCACCAGCTACACAGATCAGACAGTCACCAGCTACACAGATCAGACAGTCACCAGCTACAGAGATCAGACAGCTAACAGAGACAGTCACCAGCTACACAGATCAGACAGTCACCAGCTACAGAGATCAGACAGTCACCAGCTACAGAGATCAGACAGTCACCAGCTACAGAGATCAGACAGCTAACAGAGACAGTCACCAGCTACAGAGATCAGACAGTCACCAGCTACACAGATCAGACAGTCACCAGCTACACAGATCAGACAGCTGACAGAGACAGTCACCAGCTACAGAGATCAGACAGTCACCAGCTACAGAGACAGTCACCAGCTACACAGATCAGACAGCTGACAGAGACAGTCACCAGCTACACAGATCAGACAGTCACCAGCTACACAGATCAGACAGCTAACAGAGACAGTCACCAGCTACACAGATCAGACAGTCACCAGCTACACAGATCAGACAGCTAACAGAGACAGTCACCAGCTACACAGATCAGACAGTCACCAGCTACACAGATCAGACAGCTGACAGAGACAGTCACCAGCTACACAGATCAGACAGTCACCAGCTACAGAGATCAGACAGTCACCAGCTACACAGATCAGACAGTCACCAGCTACACAGATCAGACAGTCACCAGCTACACAGATCAGACAGTCACCAGCTACAGAGATCAGACAGCTAACAGAGACAGTCACCAGCTACAGAGATCAGACAGTCACCAGCTACACAGATCAGACAGTCACCAGCTACACAGATCAGACAGCTGACAGAGACAGTCACCAGCTACAGAGATCAGACAGTCACCAGCTACAGAGACAGTCACCAGCTACACAGATCAGACAGCTGACAGAGACAGTCACCAGCTACACAGATCAGACAGTCACCAGCTACACAGATCAGACAGCTAACAGAGACAGTCACCAGCTACACAGATCAGACAGTCACCAGCTACACAGATCAGACAGCTAACAGAGACAGTCACCAGCTACACAGATCAGACAGTCACCAGCTACACAGATCAGACAGCTGACAGAGACAGTCACCAGCTACACAGATCAGACAGTCACCAGCTACACAGATCAGACAGCTAACAGAGACAGTCACCAGCTACACAGATCAGACAGCTGACAGAGACAGTCACCAGCTACACAGATCAGACAGCTGACAGAGACAGTCACCAGCTACAGAGATCAGACAGTCACCAGCTACAGAGATCAGACAGCTGACAGAGACAATCACCAGCTACAGAGATCAGACAGTCACCAGCTACACAGATCAGACAGTCACCAGCTACACAGATCAGACAGCTGACAGAGACAGTCACCAGCTACAGAGATCAGACAGCTGACAGAGACAGTCACCAGCTACAGAGATCAGACAGCTGACAGAGACAGTCACCAGCTACAGAGATCAGACAGCTGACAGAGACAGTCACCAGCTACAGAGATCAGACAGCTGACAGAGACAGTCACCAGCTACACAGATCAGACAGTCACCAGCTACACAGATCAGACAGCTGACAGAGACAGTCACCAGCTACACAGATCAGACAGTCACCAGCTACACAGATCAGACAGCTGACAGAGACAGTCACCAGCTACAGAGATCAGACAGTCACCAGCTACACAGATCAGACAGTCACCAGCTACACAGATCAGACAGCTGACAGAGACAGTCACCAGCTACAGAGATCAGACAGTCACCAGCTACAGAAATCAGACAGCTAACAGAGACAGTCACCAGCTACAGAGATCAGACAGTCACCAGCTACACAGATCAGACAGTCACCAGCTACATAGATCAGACAGCTGACAGAGACAGTCACCAGCTACAGAGATCAGACAGTCACCAGCTACATAGATCAGACAGCTGACAGAGACAGTCACCAGCTACAGAGATCAGACAGTCACCAGCTACAGAGATCAGACAATCACCAGCTACAGAGATCAGACAGTCACCAGCTACACAGATCAGACAGCTGACAGAGACAATCACCAGCTACAGAGATCAGACAGTCACCAGCTACAGAGATCAGACAGCTAACAGAGACAGTCACCAGCTACAGAGATCAGACAATCACCAGCTACAGAGATCAGACAGTCACCAGCTACAGAGATCAGACAGCTGACAGAGACAGTCACCAGCTACAGAGATCAGACATCTAACAGAGACAGAGATCAGACAGTCACCAGCTACAGAGATCAGACAATCACCAGCTACAGAGATCAGACAGCTGACAGAGACAGTCACCAGCTACAGAGATCAGACAGTCACCAGCTACAGAGATCAGACAGTCACCAGCTACAGAGATCAGACAGTCACCAGCTACACAGATCAGACAGCTGACAGAGACAATCACCAGCTATAGAGATCAGACAGCTGACAGAGACAGTCACCAGCTACAGAGATCAGACAGTCACCAGCTACAGAGATCAGACAGTCACCAGCTACAGAGATCAGACAATCACCAGCTACAGAGATCAGACAGCTAACAGAGACAGTCACCAGCTACACAGATCAGACAGTCACCAGCTACAGAGATCAGACAGTCACCAGCTACAGAGATCAGACAGTCACCAGCTACAGAGATCAGACAGCTGACAGAGACAGTCACCAGCTACAGAGATCAGACAGTCACCAGCTACAGAGATCAGACAGTCACCAGCTACAGAGATCAGACAGTCACCAGCTACAGAGATCAGACAGCTGACAGAGACAGTCACCAGCTACAGAGATCAGACAGTCACCAGCTACAGAGATCAGACAGTCACCAGCTACACAGATCAGACAGCTAACAGAGACAGTCACCAGCTACACAGATCAGACAGCTGACAGAGACAGTCACCAGCTACACAGATCAGACAGTCACCAGCTACACAGATCAGACAGCTGACAGAGACAGTCACCAGCTACAGAGATCAGACAGTCACCAGCTACAGAGATCAGACAGTCACCAGCTACACAGATCAGACAGTCACCAGCTACAGAAATCAGACAGCTGACAGAGACAATCACCAGCTACACAGATCAGACAGTCACCAGCTACAGAAATCAGACAGCTGACAGAGACAGTCACCAGCTACACAGATCAGACAGTCACCAGCTACAGAGATCAGACAGCTGACAGAGACAGTCACCAGCTACAGAGATCAGACAGTCACCAGCTACAGAAATCAGACAGTCACCAGCTACAGAGATCAGACAGCTGACAGAGACAGTCACCAGCTACAGAGATCAGACAGTCACCAGCTACAGAGATCAGACAGCTGACAGAGACAGTCACCAGCTACAGAGATCAGACAGTCACCAGCTACAGAGATCAGACAGTCACCAGCTACACAGATCAGACAGTCACCAGCTACAGAAATCAGACAGTCACCAGCTACAGAGATCAGACAGCTGACAGAGACAGTCACCAGCTACAGAGATCAGACAGTCACCAGCTACAGAGATCAGACAGCTGACAGAGACAGTCACCAGCTACAGAGATCAGACAGTCACCAGCTACAGAGATCAGACAGTCACCAGCTACACAGATCAGACAGTCACCAGCTACAGAGATCAGACAGTCACCAGCTACACAGATCAGACAGTCACCAGCTACACAGATCAGACAGCTAACAGAGACAGTCACCAGCTACAGAGATCAGACAGTCACCAGCTACAGAGATCAGACAATCACCAGCTACAGAGATCAGACAGTCACCAGCTACAGAGATCAGTCACCAGCTACAGAAATCAGACAGTCACCAGCTACACAGATCAGACAGCTAACAGAGACAGTCACCAGCTACACAGATCAGACAGCTGACAGAGACAGTCACCAGCTACAGAGATCAGACAGTCACCAGCTACACAGATCAGACAGTCACCAGCTACAGAAATCAGACAGTCACCAGCTACACAGATCAGACAGCTGACAGAGACAGTCACCAGCTACACAGATCAGACAGTCACCAGCTACAGAGATCAGACAGCTGACAGAGACAGTCACCAGCTACAGAAATCAGACAGTCACCAGCTACACAGATCAGACAGTCACCAGCTACATAGATCAGACAGTCACCAGCTACAGAAATCAGACAGTCACCAGCTACACAGATCAGACAGCTGACAGAGACAGTCACCAGCTACAGAGATCAGACAGCTGACAGAGACAGTCACCAGCTACACAGATCAGACAGCTGACAGAGACAGTCACCAGCTACAGAGATCAGACAATCACCAGCTACACAGATCAGACAGTCACCAGCTACATAGATCAGACAGTCACCAGCTACAGAGATCAGACAGCTGACAGAGACAGTCACCAGCTACACAGATCAGACAGTCACCAGCTACAGAGATCAGACAGTCACCAGCTACAGAGATCAGACAGTCACCAGCTACAGAGATCAGACAGCTAACAGAGACAGTCACCAGCTACACAGATCAGACAGTCACCAGCTACAGAGATCAGACAGTCACCAGCTACACAGATCAGACAGTCACCAGCTACAGAGATCAGACAGTCACCAGCTACAGAGATCAGACAGCTAACAGAGACAGTCACCAGCTACACAGATCAGACAGTCACCAGCTACAGAGATCAGACAGTCACCAGCTACACAGATCAGACAGTCACCAGCTACAGAGATCAGACAGTCACCAGCTACAGAGATCAGACAGTCACCAGCTACAGAGATCAGACAGTCACCAGCTACACAGATCAGACAGTCAACAGCTACAGAAATCAGACAGCTGACAGAGACAGTCACCAGCTACAGAGATCAGACAGTCACCAGCTACAGAAATCAGACAGCTGACAGAGACAGTCACCAGCTACAGAGATCAGACAGTCACCAGCTACAGAGATCAGACAGTCACCAGCTACAGAGATCAGACAGTCACCAGCTACAGAGATCAGACAGTCACCAGCTACAGAGATCAGACAGTCACCAGCTACAGAGATCAGACAGTCACCAGCTACACAGATCAGACAGTCACCATCTACAGAGATCAGACAGTCACCAGCTACAGAGATCAGACAGCTAACAGAGACAGTCACCAGCTACAGAGATCAGACAGTCACCAGCTACACAGATCAGACAGTCACCAGCTACAGAGATCAGACAGTCACCAGCTACAGAGATCAGACAGTCACCAGCTACAGAGATCAGACAGTCACCAGCTACACAGATCAGACAGTCACCAGCTACACAGATCAGACAGTCACCAGCTACAGAGATCAGACAGTCACCAGCTACAGAGATCAGACAGTCACCAGCTACACAGATCAGACAGTCACCAGCTACAGAGATCAGACAGTCACCAGCTACAGAGATCAGACAGTCACCAGCTACAGAGATCAGACAGTCACCAGCTACACAGATCAGACAGTCAACAGCTACAGAAATCAGACAGCTGACAGAGACAGTCACCAGCTACAGAGATCAGACAGTCACCAGCTACAGAAATCAGACAGCTGACAGAGACAGTCACCAGCTACAGAGATCAGACAGTCACCAGCTACAGAGATCAGACAGCTGACAGAGACAGTCACCAGCTACAGAGATCAGACAGTCACCAGCTACAGAAATCAGACAATCACCAGCTACAGAAATCAGACAGCTGACAGAGACAGTCACCAGCTACAGAGATCAGACAGTCACCAGCTACAGAAATCAGACAGCTGACAGAGACAGTCACCAGCTACAGAGATCAGACAGTCACCAGCTACAGAGATCAGACAGCTGACAGAGACAGTCACCAGCTACAGAGATCAGACAGTCACCAGCTACAGAGATCAGACAGTCACCAGCTACAGAGATCAGACAGTCACCAGCTACACAGATCAGACAGTCACCAGCTACACAGATCAGACAGCTGACAGAGACAGTCACCAGCTACAGAGATCAGACAGTCACCAGCTACAGAGATCAGACAGCTGACAGAGACAGTCACCAGCTACAGAGATCAGACAGTCACCAGCTACAGAGATCAGACAGCTGACAGAGACAGTCACCAGCTACACAGATCAGTCACCAGCTACACAGATCAGACAGTCACCAGCTACAGAGATCAGACAGCTGACAGAGACAGTCACCAGCTACAGAGATCAGACAGTCACCAGCTACAGAGATCAGACAGCTGACAGAGACAGTCACCAGCTACAGAGATCAGACAGTCACCAGCTACACAGATCAGACAGTCACCAGCTACACAGATCAGACAGCTGACAGAGACAGTCACCAGCTACAGAGATCAGACAGTCACCAGCTACACAGATCAGACAGTCACCAGCTACACAGATCAGACAGCTGACAGAGACAGTCACCAGCTACAGAGATCAGACAGTCACCAGCTACAGAAATCAGACAGTCACCAGCTACAGAGATCAGACACCTGACAGAGACAGTCACCACCTACAGAGATCAGACAGTCACCAGCTACAGAGATCAGACAGTCACCAGCTACACAGATCAGACAGTCACCAGCTACAGAAATCAGACAGCTGACAGAGACAGTCACCAGCTACAGAGATCAGACAGTCACCAGCTACAGAGATCAGACAGTCACCAGCTACAGAGATCAGTCACCAGCTACACAGATCAGACAGCTGACAGAGACAGTCACCAGCTACAGAGATCAGACAGTCACCAGCTACAGAGATCAGACAGTCACCAGCTACAGAGATCAGTCACCAGCTACAGAAATCAGACAGTCACCAGCTACACAGATCAGACAGCTGACAGAGTCAGTCACCAGCTACACAGATCAGACAGCTGACAGAGACAGTCACCAGCTACAGAGATCAGACAGTCACCAGCTACACAGATCAGACAGTCACCAGCTACAGAAATCAGACAGTCACCAGCTACACAGATCAGACAGCTGACAGAGACAGTCACCAGCTACACAGATCAGACAGTCACCAGCTACAGAGATCAGACAGCTGACAGAGACAGTCACCAGCTACAGAAATCAGACAGTCACCAGCTACACAGATCAGACAGTCACCAGCTACATAGATCAGACAGTCACCAGCTACAGAAATCAGACAGTCACCAGCTACACAGATCAGACAGCTGACAGAGACAGTCACCAGCTACAGAGATCAGACAGCTGACAGAGACAGTCACCAGCTACACAGATCAGACAGCTGACAGAGACAGTCACCAGCTACAGAGATCAGACAATCACCAGCTACACAGATCAGACAGTCACCAGCTACATAGATCAGACAGTCACCAGCTACAGAGATCAGACAGCTGACAGAGACAGTCACCAGCTACACAGATCAGACAGTCACCAGCTACAGAGATCAGACAGTCACCAGCTACAGAGATCAGACAGTCACCAGCTACAGAAATCAGACAGTCACCAGCTACAGAGATCAGACAGCTAACAGAGACAGTCACCAGCTACAGAGATCAGACAGTCACCAGCTACAGAGATCAGACAGTCACCAGCTACACAGATCAGACAGTCAACAGCTACAGAAATCAGACAGCTGACAGAGACAGTCACCAGCTACAGAGATCAGACAGTCACCAGCTACAGAAATCAGACAGCTGACAGAGACAGTCACCAGCTACAGAGATCAGACAGTCACAAGCTACAGAGATCAGACAGCTGACAGAGACAGTCACCAGCTACACAGATCAGACAGTCACCAGCTACAGAGATCAGACAGTCACCAGCTACAGAGATCAGACAGTCACCAGCTACAGAGATCAGACAGTCACCAGCTACACAGATCAGACAGTCAACAGCTACAGAAATCAGACAGCTGACAGAGACAGTCACCAGCTACAGAGATCAGACAGTCACCAGCTACAGAAATCAGACAGCTGACAGAGACAGTCACCAGCTACAGAGATCAGACAGTCACCAGCTACAGAAATCAGACAGCTGACAGAGACAGTCACCAGCTACAGAGATCAGACAGTCACCAGCTACAGAAATCAGACAATCACCAGCTACAAAAATCAGACAGCTGACAGAGACAGTCACCAGCTACAGAGATCAGACAGTCACCAGCTACAGAAATCAGACAGCTGACAGAGACAGTCACCAGCTACAGAGATCAGACAGTCACCAGCTACAGAAATCAGACAGCTGACAGAGACAGTCACCAGCTACAGAGATCAGACAGTCACCAGCTACAGAGATCAGACAGCTGACAGAGACAGTCACCAGCTACAGAGATCAGACAGTCACCAGCTACAGAGATCAGACAGTCACCAGCTACACAGATCAGACAGTCACCAGCTACACAGATCAGACAGTCACCAGCTACAGAGATCAGACAGTCACCAGCTACAGAGATCAGACAGCTGACAGAGACAGTCACCAGCTACAGAGATCAGACAGTCACCAGCTACAGAGATCAGACAGCTGACAGAGACAGTCACCAGCTACAGAGATCAGACAGTCACCAGCTACACAGATCAGACAGCTGACAGAGACAGTCACCAGCTACAGAGATCAGACAGCTAACGGAGACAGTCACCAGCTACAGAGATCAGACAGTCACCAGCTACACAGATCAGACAGTCACCAGCTACACAGATCAGACAGCTGACAGAGACAGTCACCAGCTACAGAGATCAGACAGTCACCAGCTACAGAGATCAGACAGCTGACAGAGACAGTCACCAGCTACAGAGATCAGACAGTCACCAGCTACAGAGATCAGACAGCTGACAGAGACAGTCACCAGCTACACAGATCAGACAGTCACCAGCTACAGAGATCAGACAGTCACCAGCTACAGAGATCAGACAGCTGACAGAGACAGTCACCAGCTACACAGATCAGACAGTCACCAGCTACACAGATCAGACAGCTGACAGAGACAGTCACCAGCTACAGAGATCAGACAGTCACCAGCTACACAGATCAGACAGTCACCAGCTACACAGATCAGACAGCTGACAGAGACAGTCACCAGCTACAGAGATCAGACAGTCACCAGCTACAGAGATCAGACAGTCACCAGCTACACAGATCAGACAGCTGACAGAGACAGTCACCAGCTACAGAGATCAGACAGTCACCAGCTACAGAAATCAGACAGTCACCAGCTACAGAGATCAGACAGCTGACAGAGACAGTCACCAGCTACAGAGATCAGACAGTCACCAGCTACAGAGATCAGACAGTCACCAGCTACAGAGATCAGACAGTCACCAGCTACACAGATCAGACAGTCACCAGCTACACAGATCAGACAGTCACCAGCTACAGAAATCAGACAGTCACCAGCTACAGAGATCAGACAGTCACCAGCTACAGAAATCAGACAGTCACCAGCTACAGAGATCAGACAGTCACCAGCTACAGAGATCAGACAGTCACCAGCTACAGAGATCAGACAGTCACCAGCTACACAGATCAGACAGTCACCATCTACAGAAATCAGACAGTCACCAGCTACAGAGATCAGACAGTCACCAGCTACAGAGATCAGACAGTCACCAGCTACAGAGATCAGACAGCTGACAGAGACAGTCACCAGCTACAGAGATCAGACAGTCACCAGCTACAGAAATCAGACAGTCACCAGCTACAGAGATCAGACAGTCACCAGCTACAGAGATCAGACAGCTGACAGAGACAGTCACCAGCTACAGAGATCAGACAGTCACCAGCTACAGAGATCAGTCACCAGCTACAGAAATCAGACAGTCACCAGCTACACAGATCAGACAGCTAACAGAGACAGTCACCAGCTACACAGATCAGACAGCTGACAGAGACAGTCACCAGCTACACAGATCAGACAGTCACCAGCTACAGAGATCAGACAGCTAACAGAGACAGTCACCAGCTACACAGATCAGACAGCTGACAGAGACAGTCACCAGCTACACAGATCAGACAGTCACCAGCTACAGAGATCAGACAGTCACCAGCTACAGAGATCAGTCACCAGCTACAGAAATCAGACAGTCACCAGCTACACAGATCAGACAGCTAACAGAGACAGTCACCAGCTACACAGATCAGACAGCTGACAGAGACAGTCACCAGCTACAGAGATCAGACAGTCACCAGCTACACAGATCAGACAGTCACCAGCTACAGAAATCAGACAGTCACCAGCTACACAGATCAGACAGCTGACAGAGACAGTCACCAGCTACACAGATCAGACAGTCACCAGCTACAGAGATCAGACAGCTGACAGAGACAGTCACCAGCTACAGAAATCAGACAGTCACCAGCTACACAGATCAGACAGTCACCAGCTACATAGATCAGACAGTCACCAGCTACACAGATCAGACAGCTGACAGAGACAGTCACCAGCTACAGAGATCAGACAGCTGACAGAGACAGTCACCAGCTACACAGATCAGACAGCTGACAGAGACTGTCACCAGCTACAGAGATCAGACAATCACCAGCTACACAGATCAGACAGTCACCAGCTACATAGATCAGACAGTCACCAGCTACAGAGATCAGACAGCTGACAGAGACAGTCACCAGCTACACAGATCAGACAGTCACCAGCTACAGAGATCAGACAGTCACCAGCTACAGAGATCAGACAGTCACCAGCTACAGAGATCAGACAGTCACCAGCTACAGAAATCAGACAGTCACCAGCTACACAGATCAGACAGTCAACAGCTACAGAAATCAGACAGCTGACAGAGACAGTCACCAGCTACAGAGATCAGACAGTCACCAGCTACAGAAATCAGACAGCTGACAGAGACAGTCACCAGCTACAGAGATCAGACAGTCACCAGCTACAGAGATCAGACAGCTGACAGAGACAGTCACCAGCTACAGAGATCAGACAGTCACCAGCTACAGAAATCAGACAATCACCAGCTACAGAAATCAGACAGCTGACAGAGACAGTCACCAGCTACAGAGATCAGACAGTCACCAGCTACAGAAATCAGACAGCTGACAGAGACAGTCACCAGCTACAGAGATCAGACAGTCACCAGCTACAGAAATCAGACAGCTGACAGAGACAGTCACCAGCTACAGAGATCAGACAGTCACCAGCTACAGAGATCAGACAGCTGACAGAGACAGTCACCAGCTACAGAGATCAGACAGCTGACAGAGACAGTCACCAGCTACACAGATCAGACAGTCACCAGCTACACAGATCAGACAGTCACCAGCTACAGAGATCAGACAGTCACCAGCTACAGAGATCAGACAGCTGACAGTGACAGTCACCAGCTACAGAGATCAGACAGTCACCAGCTACAGAGATCAGACAGCTGACAGAGACAGTCACCAGCTACAGAGATCAGACAGTCACCAGCTACACAGATCAGACAGCTGACAGAGACAGTCACCAGCTACAGAGATCAGACAGCTAACGGAGACAGTCACCAGCTACAGAGATCAGACAGTCACCAGCTACACAGATCAGACAGTCACCAGCTACACAGATCAGACAGCTGACAGAGACAGTCACCAGCTACAGAGATCAGACAGTCACCAGCTACAGAGATCAGACAGCTGACAGAGACAGTCACCAGCTACAGAGATCAGACAGCTGACAGAGACAGTCACCAGCTACAGAGATCAGACAGCTGACAGAGACAGTCACCAGCTACACAGATCAGACAGTCACCAGCTACAGAGATCAGACAGTCACCAGCTACAGAGATCAGACAGCTGACAGAGACAGTCACCAGCTACACAGATCAGACAGCTGACAGAGACAGTCACCAGCTACAGAGATCAGACAGTCACCAGCTACAGAGATCAGACAGTCACCAGCTACAGAGATCAGACAGCTAACAGAGACAGTCACCAGCTACACAGATCAGACAGTCACCAGCTACAGAGATCAGACAGCTGACAGAGACAGTCACCAGCTACAGAGATCAGACAGTCACCAGCTACAGAGATCAGACAGCTGACAGAGACAGTCACCAGCTACAGAGATCAGACAGTCACCAGCTACAGAGATCAGACAGCTGACAGAGACAGTCACCAGCTACAGAGATCAGACAGTCACCAGCTACAGAGATCAGACAGTCACCAGCTACAGAGATCAGACAGCTAACAGAGACAGTCACCAGCTACACAGATCAGACAGTCACCAGCTACAGAGATCAGACAGCTGACAGAGACAGTCACCAGCTACAGAGATCAGACAGTCACCAGCTACAGAGATCAGACAGCTGACAGAGACAGTCACCAGCTACAGAGATCAGACAGTCACCAGCTACAGAGATCAGACAGTCACCAGCTACAGAGATCAGACAGTCACCAGCTACAGAGATCAGACAGCTAACAGAGACAGTCACCAGCTACAGAGATCAGACAGTCACCAGCTACAGAGATCAGACAGTCACCAGCTACACAGATCAGACAGCTGACAGAGACAATCACCAGCTACAGAGATCAGACAGTCACCAGCTACAGAGATCAGACAGCTGACAGAGACAGTCACCAGCTACACAGATCAGACAGTCACCAGCTACAGAGATCAGACAGTCACCAGCTACAGAGATCAGACAGTCACCAGCTACAGAGATCAGACAGTCACCAGCTACAGAGATCAGACAGCTAACAGAGACAGTCACCAGCTACACAGATCAGACAGTCACCAGCTACAGAGATCAGACAGCTGACAGAGACAGTCACCAGCTACACAGATCAGACAGTCACCAGCTACACAGATCAGACAGTCACCAGCTACAGAGATCAGACAGCTGACAGAGACAGTCACCAGCTACAGAGATCAGACAGTCACCAGCTACAGAGATCAGACAGCTGACAGAGACAGTCACCAGCTACAGAGATCAGACAGCTGACAGAGACAGTCACCAGCTACAGAGATCAGACAGCTAACAGAGACAGTCACCAGCTACAGAGATCAGTCAGTCACCAGCTACAGAGATCAGACAGTCACCAGCTACAGAGATCAGACAGTCACCAGCTACAGAGATCAGACAGTCACCAGCTACAGAGATCAGACAGCTAACAGAGACAGTCACCAGCTACAGTGATCAGACAGTCACCAGCTACAGAGATCAGACAGCTAACAGAGACAGTCACCAGCTACAGAGATCAGACAGTCACCAGCTACACAGATCAGACAGTCACCAGCTACACAGATCAGACAGCTGACAGAGACAGTCACCAGCTACACAGATCAGACAGTCACCAGCTACAGAGATCAGACAGCTAACAGAGACAGTCACCAGCTACACAAATCAGACAGCTGACAGAGACAGTCACCAGCTACAGAGATCAGACAGCTGACAGAGACAGTCACCAGCTACAGAGATCAGACAGCTGACAGAGACAATCACCAGCTACAGAGATCAGACAGTCACCAGCTACAGAGATCAGACAGTCACCAGCTACAGAGATCAGACAGTCACCAGCTACAGAGATCAGACAGTCACCAGCTACAGAGATCAGACAGTCACCAGCTACACAGATCAGACAGTCACCAGCTACACAGATCAGACAGCTGACAGAGACAGTCACCAGCTACAGAGATCAGACAGTCACCAGCTACAGAGATCAGACAGCTAACAGAGACAGTCACCAGCTACAGAGATCAGACAGTCACCAGCTACAGAGATCAGACAGCTAACAGAGACAGTCACCAGCTACAGAGATCAGACAGTCACCAGCTACAGAGATCAGACAGTCACCAGCTACAGAGATCAGTCACCAGCTACACAGATCAGACAGCTGACAGAGACAGTCACCAGCTACAGAGATCAGACAGTCACCAGCTACAGAGATCAGACAGTCACCAGCTACAGAGATCAGACAGTTAACAGAGACAGTCACCAGCTACAGAGATCAGACAGTTACCAGCTACAGAGATCAGACAGTCACCAGCTACAGAGATCAGACAGCTAACAGAGACAGTCACCAGCTACAGAGATCAGACAGCTGACAGAGACAGTCACCAGCTACACAGATCAGACAGTTACCAGCTACAGAGATCAGACAGTCACCAGCTACAGAGATCAGACAGCTGACAGAGACAGTCACCAGCTACAGAGATCAGACAGTTACCAGCTACAGAGATCAGACTGTCACCAGCTACAGAGATCAGACAGCTAACAGAGACAGTCACCAGCTACACAGATCAGACAGCTGACAGAGACAGTCACCAGCTACACAGATCAGACAGCTGACAGAGACAGTCACCAGCTACACAGATCAGACAGTCACCAGCTACAGAGATCAGACAGCTAACAGAGACAGTCACCAGCTACAGAGATCAGACAGTCACCAGCTACAGAGATCAGACAGTCACCAGCTACAGAGATCAGACAGTCACCAGCTACAGAGATCAGACAGCTGACAGAGACAGTCACCAGCTACAGAGATCAGACAGTCACCAGCTACAGAGATCAGACAGCTGACAGAGACAGTCACCAGCTACACAGATCAGACAGTCACCAGCTACACAGATCAGACAGTCACCAGCTACAGAGATCAGACAGTCACCAGCTACAGAGATCAGACAGCTGACAGTGACAGTCACCAGCTACAGAGATCAGACAGTCACCAGCTACAGAGATCAGACAGCTGACAGAGACAGTCACCAGCTACAGAGATCAGACAGCTAACGGAGACAGTCACCAGCTACAGAGATCAGACAGTCACCAGCTACACAGATCAGACAGTCACCAGCTACACAGATCAGACAGCTGACAGAGACAGTCACCAGCTACAGAGATCAGACAGCTGACAGAGACAGTCACCAGCTACAGAGATCAGACAGCTGACAGAGACAGTCACCAGCTACAGAGATCAGACAGCTGACAGAGACAGTCACCAGCTACACAGATCAGACAGTCACCAGCTACAGAGATCAGACAGTCACCAGCTACAGAGATCAGACAGCTGACAGAGACAGTCACCAGCTACACAGATCAGACAGCTGACAGAGACAGTCACCAGCTACAGAGATCAGACAGTCACCAGCTACAGAGATCAGACAGTCACCAGCTACAGAGATCAGACAGCTAACAGAGACAGTCACCAGCTACACAGATCAGACAGTCACCAGCTACAGAGATCAGACAGCTGACAGAGACAGTCACCAGCTACAGAGATCAGACAGTCACCAGCTACAGAGATCAGACAGCTGACAGAGACAGTCACCAGCTACAGAGATCAGACAGTCACCAGCTACAGAGATCAGACAGCTGACAGAGACAGTCACCAGCTACAGAGATCAGACAGTCACCAGCTACAGAGATCAGACAGTCACCAGCTACAGAGATCAGACAGCTAACAGAGACAGTCACCAGCTACACAGATCAGACAGTCACCAGCTACAGAGATCAGACAGCTGACAGAGACAGTCACCAGCTACAGAGATCAGACAGTCACCAGCTACAGAGATCAGACAGCTGACAGAGACAGTCACCAGCTACAGAGATCAGACAGTCACCAGCTACAGAGATCAGACAGTCACCAGCTACAGAGATCAGACAGTCACCAGCTACAGAGATCAGACAGCTAACAGAGACAGTCACCAGCTACAGAGATCAGACAGTCACCAGCTACAGAGATCAGACAGTCACCAGCTACACAGATCAGACAGCTGACAGAGACAGTCACCAGCTACACAGATCAGACAGTCACCAGCTACAGAGATCAGACAGTCACCAGCTACAGAGATCAGACAGTCACCAGCTACAGAGATCAGACAGTCACCAGCTACAGAGATCAGACAGCTAACAGAGACAGTCACCAGCTACACAGATCAGACAGTCACCAGCTACAGAGATCAGACAGCTGACAGAGACAGTCACCAGCTACACAGATCAGACAGTCACCAGCTACACAGATCAGACAGTCACCAGCTACAGAGATCAGACAGCTGACAGAGACAGTCACCAGCTACAGAGATCAGACAGTCACCAGCTACAGAGATCAGACAGCTGACAGAGACAGTCACCAGCTACAGAGATCAGACAGCTGACAGAGACAGTCACCAGCTACAGAGATCAGACAGCTAACAGAGACAGTCACCAGCTACAGAGATCAGTCAGTCACCAGCTACAGAGATCAGACAGTCACCAGCTACAGAGATCAGACAGTCACCAGCTACAGAGATCAGACAGTCACCAGCTACAGAGATCAGACAGCTAACAGAGACAGTCACCAGCTACAGTGATCAGACAGTCACCAGCTACAGAGATCAGACAGCTAACAGAGACAGTCACCAGCTACAGAGATCAGACAGTCACCAGCTACACAGATCAGACAGTCACCAGCTACACAGATCAGACAGCTGACAGAGACAGTCACCAGCTACACAGATCAGACAGTCACCAGCTACAGAGATCAGACAGCTAACAGAGACAGTCACCAGCTACACAAATCAGACAGCTGACAGAGACAATCACCAGCTACAGAGATCAGACAGTCACCAGCTACAGAGATCAGACAGTCACCAGCTACAGAGATCAGTCACCAGCTACACAGATCAGACAGCTGACAGAGACAGTCACCAGCTACAGAGATCAGACAGTCACCAGCTACAGAGATCAGACAGCTAACAGAGACAGTCACCAGCTACAGAGATCAGACAGTCACCAGCTACAGAGATCAGACAGTCACCAGCTACAGAGATCAGTCACCAGCTACACAGATCAGACAGCTGACAGAGACAGTCACCAGCTACAGAGATCAGACAGTCACCAGCTACAGAGATCAGACAGCTAACAGAGACAGTCACCAGCTACAGAGATCAGACAGCTGACAGAGACAGTCACCAGCTACACAGATCAGACAGTTACCAGCTACAGAGATCAGACAGTCACCAGCTACAGAGATCAGACAGCTGACAGAGACAGTCACCAGCTACAGAGATCAGACAGTTACCAGCTACAGAGATCAGACAGTCACCAGCTACAGAGATCAGACAGCTAACAGAGACAGTCACCAGCTACACAGATCAGACAGCTGACAGAGACAGTCACCAGCTACACAGATCAGACAGCTGACAGAGACAGTCACCAGCTACAGAGATCAGTCACCAGCTACAGAGATCAGACAGTCACCAGCTACATAGATCAGACAGCTGACAGAGACAGTCACCAGCTACAGAGATCAGACAGTCACCAGCTACAGAGATCAGACAGTTAACAGAGACAATCACCAGCTACAGAGATCAGTCACCAGCTACAGAGATCAGACAGTCACCAGCTACAGAGATCAGACAGCTAACAGAGACAGTCACCAGCTACAGAGATCAGACTGTCACCAGCTACAGAGATCAGACAGATAACAGAGACAATCACCAGCTACAGAGATCAGACAGTCACCAGCTACAGAGATCAGACAGTCACCAGCTACACAGATCAGACAGTCACCAGCTACACAGATCAGACAGCTGACAGAGACAGTCACCAGCTACAGAGATCAGACAGTCACCAGCTACACAGATCAGACAGTCACCAGCTACAGAGATCAGACAGTCACCAGCTACAGAGATCAGACAGTCACCAGCTACAGAGATCAGACAGCTGACAGAGACAGTCACCAGCTACACAGATCAGACAGTCACCAGCTACAGAGATCAGACAGTCACCAGCTACACAGATCAGACAGTCACCAGCTACAGAGATCAGACAGTCACCAGCTACAGAGATCAGACAGTCACCAGCTACAGAGATCAGACAGTCACCAGCTACAGAGATCAGACAGTCACCAGCTACAGAGATCAGACAGTCACCAGCTACAGAGATCAGACAGTCACCAGCTACACAGATCAGACAGTCACCAGCTACAGAGATCAGACAGTCACCAGCTACACAGATCAGACAGTCACCAGCTACACAGATCAGACAGTCACCAGCTACAGAGATCAGACAGTCACCAGCTACAGAGATCAGACAGTCACCAGCTACACAGATCAGACAGTCACCAGCTACAGAGATCAGACAGTCACCAGCTACAGAGATCAGACAGTCACCAGCTACAGAGATCAGACAGTCACCAGCTACAGAGATCAGACTGTCACCAGCTACAGAGATCAGACAGCTAACAGAGACAGTCACCAGCTACAGAGATCAGACAGTCACCAGCTACAGAGATCAGACAGTCACCAGCTACAGAGATCAGACAGTCACCAGCTACACAGATCAGACAGTCACCAGCTACAGAGATCAGACAGCTAACAGAGACAGTCACCAGCTACAGAGATCAGACAGCTAACAGAGACAGTCACCAGCTACAGAGATCAGACAGCTAACAGAGACAGTCACCAGCTACAGAGATCAGACAATCACCAGCTACAGAGATCAGACAGTCACCAGCTACAGAGATCAGACAGCTAACAGAGACAGTCACCAGCTACAGAGATCAGACAGTCACCAGCTACAGAGATCAGACAGCTAACAGAGACAGTCACCAGCTACAGAGATCAGACAGTCACCAGCTACAGAGATCAGACAGTTAACAGAGACAATCACCAGCTACAGAGACAGTCACCAGCTACAGAGATCAGACAGCTAACAGAGACAGTCACCAGCTACAGAGATCAGACAATCACCAGCTACAGAGATCAGACAGTCACCAGCTACAGAGATCAGACAGCTAACAGAGACAGTCACCAGCTACAGAGATCAGACAGTCACCAGCTACAGAGATCAGACAGCTAACAGAGACAGTCACCAGCTACAGAGATCAGACAGTCACCAGCTACAGAGATCAGACAGCTAACAGAGACAGTCACCAGCTACAGAGATCAGACAGTCACCAGCTACAGAGATCAGACAGCTAACAGAGACAGTCACCAGCTACAGAGATCAGACAGTCACCAGCTACAGAGATCAGACAGTTAACAGAGACAATCACCAGCTACAGAGATCAGTCACCAGCTACAGAGATCAGACAGTTACCAGCTACAGAGATCAGACAGTCACCAGCTACAGAGATCAGACAGCTAACAGAGACAGTCACCAGCTACACAGATCAGACAGCTGACAGTGACAGTCACCAGCTACACAGATCAGACAGCTGACAGAGACAGTCACCAGCTACAGAGATCAGTCACCAGCTACAGAGATCAGACAGTCACCAGCTACATAGATCAGACAGCTGACAGAGACAGTCACCAGCTACAGAGATCAGACAGTCACCAGCTAGAGATCAGACAGTTAACAGAGACTGTCACCAGCTACAGAGATCAGACAGTCACCAGCTACAGAGATCAGACAGTTAACAGAGACAATCACCAGCTACAGAGATCAGACAGTCACCAGCTACAGAGATCAGACAGTCACCAGCTACACAGATCAGACAGTCACCAGCTACACAGATCAGACAGTCACCAGCTACACAGATCAGACAGTCACCAGCTACAGAGATCAGACAGTCACCAGCTACACAGATCAGACAGTCACCAGCTACAGAGATCAGACAGTCACCAGCTACACAGATCAGACAGTCACCAGCTACACAGATCAGACAGTCACCAGCTACAGAGATCAGACAGTCACCAGCTACAGAGATCAGACAGTCACCAGCTACAGAGATCAGACAGTCACCAGCTACAGAGATCAGACAGTCACCAGCTACAGAGATCAGACAGTCACCAGCTACAGAGATCAGACAGTCACCAGCTACAGAGATCAGACAGTCACCAGCTACAGAGATCAGACAGTCACCAGCTACAGAGATCAGACAGTCACCAGCTACAGAGATCAGACAGTCACCAGCTACAGAGATCGGACAGTCACCAGCTACAGAGATCAGACAGTCACCAGCTACAGAGATCAGACAGTCACCAGCTACAGAGATCAGACAGTCACCAGCTACAGAGATCAGACAGTCACCAGCTACAGAGATCAGACAGTCACCAGCTACAGAGATCAGACAGTCACCAGCTACAGAGATCAGACAGTCACCAGCTACAGAGATCAGACAGTCACCAGCTACACAGATCAGACAGTCACCAGCTACAGAGATCAGACAGTCACCAGCTACAGAGATCAGACAGTCACCAGCTACAGAGATCAGACAGTCACCAGCTACAGAGATCAGACAGTCACCAGCTACACAGATCAGACAGTCACCAGCTACACAGATCAGACAGTCACCAGCTACAGAGATCAGACAGTCACCAGCTACAGAGATCAGACAGTCACCAGCTACACAGATCAGACAGTCACCAGCTACAGAGATCAGACAGCTAACAGAGACAATCACCAGCTACAGAGATCAGACAGTCACCAGCTACAGAGATCAGACAGCTAACAGAGACAATCACCAGCTACAGAGATCAGACAGTCACCAGCTACAGAGATCAGACAGTCACCAGCTACACAGATCAGACAGTCACCAGCTACAGAGATCAGACAGCTAACAGAGACAGTCACCAGCTACAGAGATCAGACAGTCACCAGCTACAGAGATCAGACAGTTAACAGAGACAGTCACCAGCTACAGAGATCAGACAGTCACCAGCTACAGAGATCAGACAGTTAACAGAGACAGTCACCAGCTACAGAGATCAGACAGTCACCAGCTACAGAGATCAGACAGTCACCAGCTACACAGATCAGACAGTCACCAGCTACAGAGATCAGACAGCTAACAGAGACAGTCACCAGCTACAGAGATCAGACAGTCACCAGCTACACAGATCAGACAGTCACCAGCTACACAGATCAGACAGTCACCAGCTACAGAGATCAGACAGCTAACAGAGACAGTCACCAGCTACAGAGATCAGACAGTCACCAGCTACACAGATCAGACAGTCACCAGCTACACAGATCAGACAGCTAACAGAGACAGTCACCAGCTACAGAGATCAGACAGTCACCAGCTACACAGATCAGACAGTCACCAGCTACAGAGATCAGACAGCTAACAGAGACAGTCACCAGCTACAGAGATCAGACAGTCACCAGCTACAGAGATCAGACAGTCACCAGCTACACAGATCAGACAGTCACCAGCTACAGAGATCAGACAGCTAACAGAGACAGTCACCAGCTACAGAGATCAGACAGTCACCAGCTACAGAGATCAGACAGTCACCAGCTACACAGATCAGACAGTCAACAGCTACACAGATCAGACAGCTGACAGAGACAGTCACCAGCTACAGAGATCAGACAGTCACCAGCTACAGAGATCAGACAGTCACCAGCTACAGAGATCAGTCACCAGCTACAGAGACAGTCACCAGCTACAGAGATCAGACAGTCACCAGCTACAGAGATCAGACAGTCACCAGCTACACAGATCAGACAGTCACCAGCTACAGAGATCAGACAGCTAACAGAGACAGTCACCAGCTACAGAGATCAGACAGTCACCAGCTACAGAGATCAGACAATCACCAGCTACAGAGATCAGACAGTCACCAGCTACAGAGATCAGACAGCTAACAGAGACAGTCACCAGCTACAGAGATCAGACAGTCACCAGCTACAGAGATCAGACAGCTAACAGAGACAGTCACCAGCTACAGAGATCAGACAGTCACCAGCTACAGAGTTCAGACAGCTAACAGAGACAGTCACCAGCTACAGAGATCAGACAGTCACCAGCTACAGAGATCAGACAGCTAACAGAGACAGTCACCAGCTACAGAGATCAGACAGTCACCAGCTACAGAGATCAGACAGTTAACAGAGACAATCACCAGCTACAGAGATCAGTCACCAGCTACAGAGATCAGACAGCTAACAGAGACAGTCACCAGCTACAGAGATCAGACAGCTAACAGAGACAGTCACCAGCTACAGAGATCAGACAGTCACCAGCTACAGAGATCAGACAGCTAACAGAGACAGTCACCAGCTACAGAGATCAGACAGTCACCAGCTACAGAGATCAGACAGTTAACAGAGACAGTCACCAGCTACAGAGATCAGACAGTCACCAGCTACAGAGATCAGACAGCTAACGGAGACAGTCACCAGCTACAGAGATCAGACAGTCACCAGCTACAGAGATCAGACAGCTAACAGAGACAGTCACCAGCTACAGAGATCAGACAGTCACCAGCTACAGAGATCAGACAGCTAACAGAGACAGTCACCAGCTACAGAGATCAGTCACCAGCTACAGAGATCAGTCACCAGCTACAGAGATCAGTCACCAGCTACAGAGATCAGACAGCTAACAGAGACAGTCACCAGCTACAGAGATCAGACAGTCACCAGCTACAGAGATCAGACAGTTAACAGAGACAGTCACCAGCTACAGAGATCAGACAGTCACCAGCTACAGAGATCAGACAGCTAACGGAGACAGTCACCAGCTACAGAGATCAGTCACCAGCTACAGAGATCAGACAGTCACCAGCTACAGAGATCAGACAGCTAACAGAGACAGTCACCAGCTACAGAGATCAGACAGTTAACAGAGACAGTCACCAGCTACAGAGATCAGACAGTCACCAGCTACAGAGATCAGACAGCTAACGGAGACAGTCACCAGCTACAGAGATCAGTCACCAGCTACAGAGATCAGACAGTCACCAGCTACAGAGATCAGACAGTTAACAGAGACAGTCACCAGCTACAGAGATCAGACAGTCACCAGCTACAGAGATCAGACAGCTAACGGAGACAGTCACCAGCTACAGAGATCAGTCACCAGCTACAGAGATCAGACAGTCACCAGCTACAGAGATCAGACAGCTAACAGAGACAGTCACCAGCTACAGAGATCAGACAGTCACCAGCTACAGAGATCAGACAGTTAACAGAGACAGTCACCAGCTACAGAGATCAGACAGTCACCAGCTACAGAGATCAGACAGCTAACGGAGACAGTCACCAGCTACAGAGATCAGTCACCAGCTACAGAGATCAGTCACCAGCTACAGAGATCAGTCACCAGCTACAGAGATCAGACAGCTAACAGAGACAGTCACCAGCTACAGAGATCAGACAGTCACCAGCTACAGAGATCAGACAGTTAACAGAGACAGTCACCAGCTACAGAGATCAGACAGTCACCAGCTACAGAGATCAGACAGCTAACGGAGACAGTCACCAGCTACAGAGATCAGTCACCAGCTACAGAGATCAGACAGTCACCAGCTACAGAGATCAGACAGCTAACAGAGACAGTCACCAGCTACAGAGATCAGACAGTTAACAGAGACAGTCACCAGCTACAGAGATCAGACAGTCACCAGCTACAGAGATCAGACAGCTAACGGAGACAGTCACCAGCTACAGAGATCAGTCACCAGCTACAGAGATCAGACAGTCACCAGCTACAGAGATCAGACAGTTAACAGAGACAGTCACCAGCTACAGAGATCAGACAGTCACCAGCTACAGAGATCAGACAGCTAACGGAGACAGTCACCAGCTACAGAGATCAGTCACCAGCTACAGAGATCAGACAGTCACCAGCTACAGAGATCAGACAGCTAACAGAGACAGTCACCAGCTACAGAGATCAGACAGCTAACAGAGACAGAGATCAGACAGCTAACAGACAGTCACCAGCTACAGAGATCAGACAGCTAATAGAGATAGTCAGCAGCTACAGAGGTTGGACAGCTAATATTGGTGTAAAGTGAACGTGCAGATTCAGTCGAGCATTTTTCATCAAGTCAAATATTCACACACTCAGCGTCTGTCGTAGATTGATGACTCAGTGCAGGGCTGAGATGGAGCAGGAATCCCAACGTTCACCGTGCTGACTGCACGATTTCCTTCAGTACAGAGACTGAACAAAGTGCAATTGGGAAATAGTGCATTAAAGTCAAAGTCAATTTTTTACAAAGCATGTCACCATATACTACCTTGAGGTTTAATTTCTTACTGGTATTTACAGGAAAAATGCAGTACTGTGTAAAAATCTTCAGCACATAGGGTGCTGAAGAGTTTTGCACTTTGCTGTATTTGTCAACGTGGAGTGGAAACCAAGTTTGTACATCTGGCAGGGGCAAAGGATGTTGGGAGTGGTGAGGGTGGAGCACTGCGGGAGGGTTGTGGGACATGTGGCAGAGAGGGAGTGCCAGGGGTGGGGGGGTGGTGCAGGTACAGACACACCCAGCCCTGAGACACCAGACAAGGTCATTTGATTCCAAACTACTGGTTTATTGATCATTACAGAATGTCTCTCTGGTGCTTCCCACTCCCTCCCCTCTCCCTTCCCCTTTTCCCAACCATGATCCCCCTCTCCCTGCCCCCTTCCCACTCTCAGTCCACAATAGAGACCCAGATCAGAATCAGGTTTATCATCACTCATATGTGTCAAGAAATTTGTTTTTTTTGGGGGCAGCAGTACAGTGTAATACATAAAATTACTACAGCACTGTGCAAAAGCCTTAGGTACCCTGGCTGTATATATGTGCCGAAGACTTTTGCACAGTGCTGTATGTTGTGAAATTTGTTGTTTTGAAGCTGTGGTACAGTACAGTGCATAAAAGTTTACTATAAAAATGTTAATGTGCTAAAAGAGAGTGAAAAGTGATGGTAGGAAATACTGTCCTAATGTGGCCAACTATGACTGGTTAAGACAGAAATCTCAGTTGGCATAGAGCTGGCGGGCTGAACGGGCTCTGTGCGGTGTGATTCGAGTACTCGGGTGAGCTGAGGCTGACAGGAAGAGTCGCGAGGTATTACAGGGATATTCGGCTGCCATTTATCTCACTTCAGTGGTCCTCAGCGTTCCAGTGTTTCCACCTGGTTCACGGTGCCTGGACAAACAGCCCGGAGAACAGAATGCAAGGTGAAGAATTGAGCTGAATGGATGGTGAATTCAGATCCAACGAGGCCAAGAGGGCTTGTCAAATGTCCCCCAGGCCGGTTCAACATCACAGGAATGACAGTGGATCGTTCTGTCTGAGGATTTTATGCCCCCGATCCACCAGGTCTTTACTGCCCAGACAGAGTGGCAGACAGGTTCCCTTACGCAACACGGTGTAGATCGATTCCCCTGGGACAGCGTGGCTAGCATTGAGCTGGTTAATACAGTTATAGCAACAGCAAAACGGATTCAATTCCACCCCACTGTCTCTCTGTGACTGCATGGGTTCCCTCCGGGTGCTCCAGTTTCCTCCCACAACGTTACCAAAGTGAGTATACTACATACAACTTGAAATTCATGCTCTCGCAGGCAGCAACAGGGAGAGACGAAACTCCAAGATGGTACGTTGGGGGTGGGGGGTCCAAACACGTACAGGCTAGTAGGAGAATTGGTCACAGGGGTGTAATTGGGTGGTGCAGGCTTGTTGGGCCAGGAGGGCCTGTTACTGTGCTGTATCTGTACGTAAATAATAAACAAACTAACAAACACAGTATTGTGCAAAAATCTTAGGCACGTGTACAATATATCACTAGGGTGCCTAAGACTTTGACACAGTACTGTATTTGTCAACGTGGAGCGGAGAGCGAGTCTGTAAAACTGGCGGGAGCAAAGGATGCTGGGAGTGCCGCGGGAGGGGTGTGGGGACAGGTGGCAGAGGAGGAGTGCCAGGAAGGGGAGGCTGGCACAGTGCCGACCCACCCAGCCCTGAGACACCAGGCAAGGTCATTTGATTACAAACAATTGGCTTATTGATCATTACAGAATGTCTCTCTGGCGCTTCCCGCTCCCTTCCCCTTTTCCCAACCATGATTCCCCTCTCCCTGCCCCCTTCCCACTCTCAGTCCACAATAGAGACCCAGATCAGAATCAGGTTCGCTGCCGTTATCCTGACCAGATACTGACCTGGGTACTCTGGGTGCAAAATCTGCCCCTCGGGTTTCAGTTCCATCTCTCCCCTCTCACCTTAAATTTATGCCTCAAGTTCTTTATCCAGAGGATGGTGAATCCGTGGAATTCATTGCCACAGATGGCTGTGGAGGCCAAGTCATTGAGAATGTTTAAAGTGGAATTTTTTTTAGGTTCTTGATTAGTCAGGATGTTAAAGGTTTTGGGGAGAAGGCAGGAGAATGGGGTTGAGTGGAATAATAAATCAGCTGTGATGAAATGGCGGAGCAGACCCAATGGGCCCAATGGCCTAGTTCTGCTCCCATGACCTATGGTCTTATGTAGCAAGAGCCGACAAGACACGGGTGGATCCATTTGAGGAGGGGAGAGTGGGAATAGTGACAGAGGCTGGGAGCTGATGGGTGGATCGAGGTATGGAGGTGTGATAGGCAGATGGAGGAACAAAGAGTGGGAATAGTGACAGAGGTTGGGAGCTGATGGGTGGATCGAGGTATGGAGGTGTGATAGGCAGATGGAGGAACAAAGAGTGGGAATAGTGACAGAGGCTGGGAGCTGATGGGTGGATCGAGGTATGGAGGTGTGATAGGCAGATGGAGGAGGAAGAGTGGGAATAGTGACAGAGATTGGGAGGTGAAGGGTGGAGATGATAGAGGGATATTGGTGATATGATGGACCAAACTCAATGGGCCGAATGGGCTAGATCTGCTCCTGTGTCTTATGGTCTTATGATCTTATGCCCCTCAAAATTACCTTTATCAAATCTTCCCTCGTACTCCTACACTGCAGGGAATAGAGTTCTAACCTGGTTAATATTTCCCTCAGGCCCACAAGTCCCTACAACATCCTTGCAAATTTTCTTTGCACTCCTTCAATCTTATTTACATCTTTCCTGTAGGTAGGTGACCAAAACTCCAAATTAGGCCTCACCAACATCTTATGTAGCTTCAGATATAAAGAGAAATTGTAAATTTGTTGTAAATAAAGTCAATTCTGTCATCATTGTATACCTCTGTAAATATTGGAACCTAAAGTACCACTCTCGTCGATCAAAGGACATCTTCTTCCCTTCTGCCATCAGATTGCTGAACCGTCCGTGAGCCCACGAGCACGACCTCACTATCGTTCTTCGGTTTTACTGATGTTGAGTGTAAGGTTATTGCTGTGACACCACTCAACAAGCTGATCTATCTCGCTCCTGTACGCCCCTTTGTCACCATCTGAAATTCTCCCAACAATAGTCGCCATCAAATTTATAGATGGCATTTGGGGTGGCACGGTAGAGCACAATGCATCACAGTCGAGGTGACCCGGGTTCAATTCCCACTGCTGCCTGTACGGAGTTTGTACGTTCACCCCGTGACCGTGTGGGTTTCCTCCGGGTGCTCTGGTTTCCTCCCACAGTCCAAACACTAACTGGTAGGTTAATTGATTAATTGGTCATTGTAAATTGACTCATGATTAGGCTAGGATTAATTCAGGAGACTGCTGGGCGGCGTGGCTCGAAGATCTGGAAGGGCCAATTCCACGCTGTATAACACTAAAGTAAAATCAATTCAAGATAATAAGAGGCAGGGATTGAATGAACGGCCAGAAACTTTTTCCCAGGGCGGAAATGGCTAATATGAGTGAGCACAACTTTAAGGTGATTGGTGGAAAGTACAGAGGGGAGGTCAGAGGTGGTTTTTTTTACAGAGAGTGGTGGGTGTGTGGAACACCCTGCCAGGGGTGGTGGTAGAGGCAGATACCTTAGGGGCACTTAAGAGACTCTTAGATAGGCACATGGATAGTCATGTGGGAGGGAAGGGTTAGATTGATCGAAGAGTAGGTTAAAAGGGTCTGAAAGTAAAATACTACTGTGCACTGGACTGCTGGATATTCGATGTTCATGACGTACACTGCGTCAGCGGTTCCAATCAGATCCATTGATCACATGGGCATGGACACATACGGTGAGATGTGTCGTTCGCATCAACAACCAGCACAGACTGAGGATCCCGCAAGAGTTATCACGCATTCTGCGCCCACGTAGCATGCCCTCAAACATTGTAATAAACCCTGATTCCGACTGTGATTGCAAGCTGCAGGAGGTTATTTATTGATTGAGATACAGCGAGGAACAGGCCCTTCTGGCCCTCTGAGTTGTGCTGCCCAGCAATCCCCTGATTCAACCCTAGCCTCATCACAGGACCACAACCTTGTGTTTTGGAGGCTTGCGTGCCTCAATGACCAGGAGAGCTACGTTGGCTGGAGTCAGGACCTTATGCTTTGGCTTTTGGTGGGGTCACCCAGGCCAAACAGGTCAAAGGGCGGAGGTCAGACTAAGAGCGGTCCTCCAGGTTTAAGGGTTCAGCTCAGGGTTAACAACCCTGACTGGTACAACAAAACTCTTACAAAAAACAGCAGCGAAGAATCCTTCTACATCTGAGTGTGACGGTATTCCTGAGTCTCCGCCCGGGACTTGTGTGACTGACACAGTGAAGGAAGCCCCGAACAGTCCTGGGGCACAATGGCCGAGGACAGACAGAGACGGAGGATCGTTGCTGCCCTGAATACAGCGGCATAACAGGCAGTAACTAACTAACTAATCACGGGACAATTTACAATGACCAATTAACTTACTGACCGGTACATCTTTGGACTGTGGGAGGAAACCCACGCGGTCACGGGGAGAACGTGCAAAGGCAGTACAGACAGCGGTAGGCGGGTGACGGGAATCAAACCCGGAGAGATGGTACTGTAAAGCATTGTGCTGACCACTGCGCTACCATGCTGCCTTGAAACAAGGGAAGCATTGTGCTGAAACTGCATAATCA